>NC_035108.1:461909281-462212311 GCF_002204515.2 Aedes aegypti
ATGTAAGTTACAGATGCTTTTATTGATACGCGATTGAAACCATTTTTGAAAAGCATCTCTTTGGAAGATGTTTCGTGTGCTACTTGGGTTGTTCAGTGATTCCGCTATTGAGCAAACCGCATTTTAGTACTTAAGTGCAACACCCTAAATGTTTAGAATCACTTTATGAACCATTCGAAGAAGTCTGCAATATTGAAATTCGAGTTAAAGTCGAATTTTTCAGCCACAACAACAAAAATGCGAAAATGATTCAGCTTCACAAAATTTGTGATGATTGAATTTAGATTATTTGTTAGAATACATGTTATTTAAACAAACGAACGAACGTTTTTGAAATAACTGCTAAAGCATCCGCATTTTGAATTCGAAAACGATGTACCAGCAATCTTGCATTCAGTCAGCAATCTAAAACGTAGAACGAAGCATATCTCTCAAAACTTCCTCACCTCACTCTCAACATCCTAGAATACCCCGAAATCCCCGAACCCATAAAGCTATCACCCTGCAAAAAGCCAAAGGCAGCGGTTGTGGCGATGATCTTGCCCTCGCCGGCAGTTAATATGATAATAACAGTAACAATCATAAACGTTAATGTAATTATATCTCTGTTGTGTTGGCGAGCGAGCGTTTGTTGCCACATCCTTTGGCGCCATCATCATCATCATCCCAATCTTCAACGACAATAACGACGACGACGACGACATCTTCTCCGTTGCATACACATTGCTTTTCGAATTTTGCCAAACCCTTCTTCCGCTCCCGACCCAAGCTCTATTCATGATAAATTAAACGTGTAAAACCAGGGCCTCTCAATGCAAGGCCCATTGAATGTTCTACTAACTCAATTTAGACATCTTCTTCTTCTTCTTTCTGGCGTTACGTCCCAACTGGGACAAAGCCTGCTTCTCAGCTTAGTGTTCTTATGAGCACTTCCACAGTTATTAACTGAGAGCTTTCTATGCCAATTGACCATTTTTGCATGTGTATATCGTGTGGCAGGTACGATGATACTTTATGCCCTGGGAAGTCGAGAAAATTTCCAACCCGAAAAGATCCTCGACCGGTGGGATTCGAACCCACGACCCTCACAGCTTGGTCTTGCTGAATAGCTGCGCGTTTACCGCTACGGCTATCTGGGCCCCTCAATTTAGACATAGCGAGACTTATTTAAACTTTTTATTCATCATCAAGCAAATATTTTTGATAAGTGATGATTAACTGAATCTGATTGATTTTCCATGATTTACTTGATTTCATGAATATCTCAAAACGTGTCAATTTCAAATTTAAATAATACGAGAATTCTGAAAGCACTTGTTGCAATTTGAATAATCAACATGAATCTTGAGATAATTCATCCGAGATTGATTATAAGAAAAAACAAGTTATTATGTAATTCTTATAACTGATAGAAAAAAAAACAGAATTTCTCACAACACAAATTAGTCAAACACAATTTTACTCAGGTTCTCAGCTTGGCAGGAATTAACGCAGAATCTGGACAAATTACACATATTTTTCATAAAATAATGGTAAGGGTTCAGAGATTTCAACAAAGAGCAAGCAAAGTACATACACTTTTTAGCAGATTTCTATACAAACTTACAAGCATTGCAGGATTCGCTCTCATTTGAGTATGAAGCACGATCAAAGCAAGCAAAGAAAAACATCCCATCTGTTGCGGTCCACGATCGTCATTGTATCGCAAGGTGTAACAAGTCTGATAAATTGAAGCAGCGAGCGAGAGCCCCAAAGAAAGAGCGATGATAAAATACATTTTTCTCGCTTGTTTACCGTTGGGGATAGGTGTTTTTCTTTACTGGCGCGATAAACAATCCACCAACTTCCAATAGCAATAGTGTCGCCCAGGCTTGGAGCATGTTTAGAGGGGTTTTCTCATGCACTACTATCCCCCCAATCTGATCAAAGTTGTAGCAGTATACGATAAACAGTCTCTCATAACGTGCAGTATGTTATGATAGTTACAGAGAGCGATACGTGAGAGATTCTCTCATTTTTCTCAGGATTCAATCCCTGCAAACTTACTAGTGTTAGCACCCGGAGATTTTGATTTTCAAACCGAATTTCTTTTCTGCTCAAAGAAACTAGCGTTAGTGGTAGTGCTTCGTGAAGCCCAAGCAGGACAGTTCGGTTTTGCGTCGTCAGATAGGATTTGCTCACGGTTTCGCGCGTGGTTCCGTCACCGAAGATTTTTTTTTCTGTTTTGAAGCGTCTTGCTGAGTAGGTATTTGGGAAGGCAAAGCAAGACGGTTTGTTTTAGGGACGCCAAGAAGTTTTGTGTTCAGTCGAGGATGGATTACCAACTGGTGAGTTCGTTTCATGCTTGTGATAACACATTTTTTCTTGAAGCGTAACTTTTAAGTAATATTAAAACAAACTTTGTATGGTTCGTCACTACAATTTCAATATACATATATTTGTCTCTTTTTGACATTATTAAAAATATTCTTTTGAATTGTTCGACATTATGAATGATGACGTATTTTTTAAAACTTCTACCATATCGAGACAAAATGCACAAAAATACTCAAATGTAATTTTCAAACAAACTATGTATAGTTCGTCACTACAAGTGTCGGCATTATTCCTGTTCCATATAATTTAAAATATATACATATAATTTTCAGTTTTCGTCATTAATATAAACATCTTTTGAATTGTTCGACATTATAGATGTTGACGTATTTTTTAAAGCTTCTACCAAAAACTTCTCGAGACAAAAATACAAACCAGCTTTAAATAGAAGTCGTATATTTCCCCCTTGTCCATGGATCGTATCATCGACCAGAGGTGACTCCCAGATCTTTTCCTCCCTCACTAATAAACACCCTTCCCGTGGTGATTGTGGAGATGCAGAGGTATGCTCGGTCTCTAGAAGCAACAATCATTACACCCTAACATTCCTTCCCCATCCCAACTGACTGTAAGGACTTGGCCGGCGCCGTTATTGATCAATAAAATTAGATCTGCTAAAATTGCACTTCGAGAGTAAGCGGAAACTCCCATCCCTTATTCATTTGGATCGTAGTGCAATTCTTACCAGTTCCGATCAATCACGGAGTAGCAACCATTGATATGTACAGTCAGTCTATGCTATGCTATGCTATACTATGCTATGCTCTAAGAAACTAGCGTTAGCGTTAGCGTAAGCGTAGTTACGGTATACTTCGTAGATTGGATACTAGTTATATTCATGTTTTTTTTTTCTTTGCTAGTCTCATATAGACTGCTTTCAGAAACAAGGCTTGGGAGTTAACCTTGATCTAATCTGAAACAATAATACCAAAGCCATGAATATACCATGAGCCATGAATGACTCGATATCGACTCATGGAACCATACTAGAAACAATATTACTTGGTTACTATGATGGTCCCTTGAAAGAGGATTTCTGTTCCATGACTCGATATATCCATAAGTCGATGGTCCCTTCAATATCGACTCATGGAGGTTTCACTGTATGAGCAATATTGTTTCGCATAAAATAAACAAAATAAATAAGAATAAGAATAAGAAATAGAATAAAAATAAGAAAGAAAATACGCGTTCGACGTTAGTGACCATTTTCAGCTCGGCAAAAGTAGAACCGATCCCTCTATAGGTATACATAAACCGAGCGACCCGAGAAAAAAAAGGCTACGCTTGGTCAGCTTTGCGACAAGCGACCAATTGAACATTGACTCCATCTTTTGCCCAAGCAACAGAATCGAAAAACACGACCGACGCACTTCGCGATACTTTCTCGTAACCGCACTAAGTGAAACTGAACGCGATTGGTCACGATTCTGTCTCCCGCTCCCCCTGAAGCTATCAACAGAATCGAATAACCAAACACTACTCACGTAAAGAGGCGCCAACAATCTCACCCTCTTCGAGCTGCCGCTCGCTTTTTCTCCCGTCGTTTCAGATCTCCAAACACAATGCACCACAAAAATAATACAGGAAAAAGGAAATCTCTCACCAAATTGAGCACATTCAGCCATTTGATGCCATCGAATTGCATAGCGAAGTAGGAATCTGCTGCAAATCCCTCGATGCAGGAGCCACAGGAACACACCACAACTACTATAGAAATAGCCTTGTCGATGCACATTCACACTAATTATAACACTCAGCAGTCCATACAACACTAAAAGCTACAGGTTACAAACCAACAAGCACTTTCTGGCTACTTTACTGCCCATAAAGGCATAACTGTCCCATATGGGAAAAGAAAATGACGCTCAAAGTTTGAAAATTGCCTTTTCATAAAAAAATCATATTTTTCTAGTGCATTTCCATTCATATTCATCAAACACAGTCGTACAGATAATTTAAGGACTGTTCATTTTATAAAGTGGACACCTTGTGCATGCTGTATCTTTCTTATTAATCAATGAAATTTCAATCGGTTTTTTGCACATCGTTCGACTAGTATTGTACAATGTTGTGATAATAAAAAATCTCCAAAATAATTAAATTTCACACGAATATGGAACAACGATTAGATCGGTTGATTTTTTGAGGTTATCAAAATCAATGATTGTAAGAAATTGGCTGGGAAATTCGATAATTTATATTTTCTATTTTCAAAAAAGGCTTGTTCTTCGAAAGCATCATCAATCAGAAGCCTGATGGAAAAAATCAAGTTATTTTTGGAGCAACAATTTTACAGATATAATAAAATCAATTTTCCCGTATATTTTTAAAGAAATTATTTTTAAATTTGATGGGAATTGATATGAGTAGAATTTTTTGTGTAAAAGTACGTCCTGACGGAAGTCCTAATATAGTATTAATATGAAAAATAACTTACGCCTTCATAGAGTTACTTAGTAAGTCCCCACGTCACATTCAAATCACAACAGAAACACAATTGTTTTATTCTTAGAAGACCTATCAAAGTACATTGACAATCATCAAAATTGGCAACACTGCTGTAAAAAAATCGATTTTATTTTCCACATATTATTTTCATAATATGTTATTCTGAGATTACCAATTGAAAAATTCGGAGAAAACTGTTTACAATTTGCTGTAGATCGATAAATATGCGTACATGATTTTAAAAGTATGAGATTTTTTAGTAAAACGACCATAAACAGTAAAATTTATACTTAAGACTGTAGTTTAATCTCACGATTTAGCTTTCGTTTATACTAATATAGTTTCTTTAGTAATCCAAACTAGTTTTGAACACGCTTTTTACTTTTCTCTTTTGCTGGGAGTGAAAGGATGGTGTATCAGCAAATTTGGCCATAAATGGGTAAATCACTAAAGTTACCTAATGTCATAGAATGGTGGAATATAATTGATATTTTTAAAGCTTTACCTTTAGCAGAATAGTAAAGGATACAAACATACAATTTGTTCATAAAAATAAGGATTTTTGTTTTGCGAAAAATAATGTTGTAGGGGGGTCCGTAGCCTTGAGGTTACGCTTTCGCTTCATAAGCGGAAGGTCATGGATTCAATTCCCAGCCCCTCCAAAAAATAACCCGTCCAGTCACCAGAAGACGCCGCACGGAGGACCGTGCATAGGGGACCACATCCATCCTCCGTCAGTATCAGATGGTGACTGAGACAAACTGACCCACTTCGCAGGCAGCTAGCCTCAAACGACTCAGGAACACGGCAAAACGAACCACCGCAAGAGCAATGGACTATGGCTTATGGAAATCGATTGGACCAACAGCAGAGCACTCTCCTACCTGCTCGGTGTGAGAGCAAAAGAGCAGAAGAGAGTGAAAGCAGATGTAAATATAGATTAGTTAAAAATAGAACTGTATCGGTAAGGAAGATACAGATAAAACTGATTCCGGCACAGCAGTGGCCACGAGCACGGAGTGCCTTAATAAAAAAAAATAATGTTAAACTTTGACGGACAGCTTTTTTAATAGCTTTTGGAAAAACTATTTAGCTCTTCAACCAAAAGCATTTTCAAAGATTTTATATTTTCATAGCATTTTAGAATAATAGGTCAACGATACACAGAAAACCGATTACGATTTTATCAATAAATAAAAAAGATATAGCATAAACAAAGTGTCCACTTTATAAAATGAACAGTCCTTACACTCAAAATTTAGTTCACATAAGAATCTAAGTAAACCCAGTTATCATGATTACGTTTTCCTGTGAATCAGAATTTAATGATAATAAATCTTCGAGCTGTTTAGTAGAATACCTATAAGTAGATGAAAAAACCGAATTTAGTACTATACCATTTAATTCCACTAGAGTTTGTATCCTTTGACAGATACGCGTATTTCGACCTCAACTGTAAGGCCGTCTTCAGTGTCGAGTCTAGTACACGACACTGAAGACGGCCTTACAGTTGAGGTCGAAATACGCGTATCTGTCAAAGGATACAAACTCTAGTGGAATTAAATGGTATAGTACTAAATTCGGTTTTTTCAGAATTTAATTTTTACGTTATGAATTTACTTAAAGAAGTTTTACTTACATATAATGTTTGATTACACTTAAAATTTATTATACTTTAGAAACTATGAAAAATATCATATTTCAACTTGTACTTCTCTAAACAAAATCTAAGGCCATAATATGTACTTTTTTGACAACAAATTGATTGTTTAATTCAAGTTAAGATTAATGAGTGGAAATATAAATTTTTCATTACACTCAAAATTAGCAAGTTATTCAAGCAGTTTCTTAAGTAATATAAGAAACTGCTAAAAACCTGATTTCATGAGACTGTTTGCCTGTGAATCGAAATCCAAAGCAATGACAAGAAGTTTTTTTTTGGCATGAACTTGCTTATAAAGTTAAGCGAACATATTTTAGAAGAAATAGACATTTTCTGATAACACTTCAAATTTATTTAGCCTAAGTAACTACGGGTAACCCTATTTCATGAGCTTGTTTGAGTGTAACTCTAAATTCAAAGCGATGACACTTTGCATTTTCAGAATAAATCTGCTTATAGAAGTTACGTTGACATATTTGAGTAAAAAAAAGATTACACTCACAATTTATTTCACCCAATAAACTACGTAAAACCCTTTTTAATAAACATATATGCTTGTAGATTAAAATTCAAATCGATAGCATGTAATTTTTTTTAACGAAAAATGGATTTTAGAAGTGCAGTAAACAGGTTTGAGAAGTTATACAATTTTTTAATTAAACTCAAAATTTATTTCACCCAAAAACTACGTGAAACTTAGTCCAATGCATATTTATGATTGCGAAGAAATATTCAAAGATTTTTTTTTTTTTCAACATAAAATTGATCGCAGAAGTTAAGTAAACGTGTTTGAGAAGTAATGGAAATTTTTGTTTGCACTCAAAATTTATATCAACTTAGTATCTAAGAATACCCCTCTATCAATACCCTATTTTCCTTTGAATAAAATTTCAAAACGAAAGCATTTATTTTTTCGTTATTTTCGTTACTAATATAAATTAGACTACTATATTTTAATTAAAATCATAATTTTCGATTACGCTCAAAATTTATTATACTTTAAAAATTATGAAAATCCCATTTTACAATATAACAGTCTAAGGCGGTGATATGTAGTTGTTTGACATTTATTTGATCCCAGCCACGATTTGAGCTGAAATAATAATAATAATAATTCAATTAATTCTAACATAAATGAGTACAAATAGAAATTTATAAATTTATAAATTACTTATAAATAACACTTAAAATTTGTAGTATCTGAGATATTACCCCATTTTTTGAGACTGTTTGCCTATAAATCAAAATTCAAAGTGCTTACGTTAAGTCATTTTGACATACATTGCTTTTTACCATGTTATGCTTTATATGTATATGTTCATTTAATGTTTGAAAATTTTTGATCACACAAAAATATTGCCTAAAAATATGATTATCACAGATTTAGGTGAAATAAATTTTGAGTGTAATAAACATTTGTTTTACTTCTCAGACATGTCTACTTTACTTCTACAATCAATTTGATGTTAAAAAATGACAAGTGATGACTTTGAATATTTATTTAACCAGCATTTATTTATTCGACATGGTTTCACGTAGGTTTCAGGGTAAACTAAATTTTAAGTGTAATCAAACATTTTTATTACTTCTCATACATGTTAACTTGACTTCTACAATCGATTTAATGTTAAAAAAAGTGCTATCGCTTTAAATTTTTATTTACAGGCATACTAGCAGGCATTAAAGTTATTAAAGGAAAACAACATATCATCGCCTTAAATATATCTTCACAGGCAGAAATGTTTATTTAACAGGTTCTACGAAGTTTCTTAGGTAAAATAAAATTTGAGTATAAATAAAAATTTCTATTACATCTCAAGCATGTTTACTTGACTTCGATCAACAATTTTATGTTGAAAAACATAACATACTATCTCTTTGAATTGTCATTTAAAGGCATATGTGTTTATGAAGCAGGACTTTACGTAGTTTCTTGGGTAAAATACATTTTTAGTGTAATCAGAAATGTTGATTTCTACTCAAACATGTTAACCTAACTTCTATAAGCAAATTTATTTCGAAAAAGCTACGAGTTATTGCTTTGAATTTATATTTACAGGTAAACAAGCTCATGAAATAGGATTTCTTTTAGTTACTTAGGCTAAATAAATTTGAAGTGTTATCAGAAAATGTCTTTTTGTTCTAAAAAATGTTCACTTAACTTCTATCAGCAAGTTCATGTTGAAAAAACTACTTATCATTGCTTTGGATTTCGATTAACAGGCACACATACTCATTTAATTGAGTTTTTAGCAGTTTCTTTGGTAAAATAATTTTTTTGTGTAATCAGAAGCTTCTTTTCTTATTCAAACATCTTCACTTGATTCGTGCAATTAATTTAATGGCGAAAAAAGTACATGCCACTGCTTTGAATTTTAAGCTCCAGGTTAAAAAGGGGGTTTCTGCAGTTTTTAGTTAAAATAAATTTTTAGTGTTTACAAAAGTGTATATTTTTACTAAAATTTATTAAGTTCACAACGACATGGAGAAAAAACTACATTTCATAGCAATGAATTTTATTTACAAGCAAACGGGACCAAGAAATAGGGCATACCCCTTAAAAACCTTATATCTTGCTACGACTATGTGTAATATTATTTTTCTTTGAAAGGCACAACTATAGGCATCCAAATGGCGAAAGAAAATCGAAAATCGGTTTGCTCATGATAAAGTTATGAATTTTTGAAGTTTTTGGGCATTTTTTTAATGGAACCCCCTCATTACTGTTTTTCCTAGCTACGACCATGTTGAGTATTTTTCATTTGAAGATCTGCACTGGAAGTGTTGAATTCTGAAACAAAATCGAAAATTGATTGCATAGTGGCACTGAAATATTTTTTTATAGGTTTGATAAACATTTCAGATAGGAGCCCCTCATTCTCCATTTGCCTTGCTACGACTATGTTTGATATTTTTCCCTGAAATGCTGGTCTTGAATGTTTCCAGCGGTGAAATAAAATTATAATATTTTTGCCGGATGGCTGAGATTTGAGCTCTCAACCATTGTAACGCTGTTTTTTTAGGAAGACATATTTTCACACCCCCCTTAAAACTTTTTGTTCCTTGCTACGACTATGAAGTTTATTTTTATTTAGCAGTTGAAGAGTCAAGCTTCATGACTGTGAAAGAAAATTTGAAATCGAATGACTAGTTTTAGAGTAATGGCTGTTCAAAAAACTGTGTAACGCTAATTTTTAGCACCGTTTCGTGACAGATATACATGGTAAAGTACATACTACAACATGAATGTTGCAATGAAAAAAGGTGTTGGTACGAAAATCAATATGGGACAGTAAAGCTTTTATGGGCAGTTTAAATCTCTATAAATATTCAAAATGCGATTGAAAATCTATTTTTTTACGAGAAAAATCTTGACAGACGCAGTAAAAACACAACTGCTTGGTATCAACGCTTGCTGCGATCCTCTTTCTTTTCTGCTCTAAGAAACTAGCCCGTTACTCAATATTGTTTCTGAGATGTGGTCCGTAGTTCAAAATAGTCGGGCAAGTCTGGTGTACACTGTGCTAAGAATCATAATGACATAATAAGACACCCCACAGAGAATAGAAGGAAGTACGCGTATGCGGAGGCGGCCTCCAACCAGGACCAGGACATATATCATCTATCATCATGTATATATTATGGCAAAACAAGCTCATTGTTAGCTGCGGGGCCTATCTCTCTTGCCTGGGCCGTGAGTCGTTGTCGGAGTTGGAGTTGTGGCAATTCCGACATCATCCATCGTCGTCGTCATCAACATATTAGGGGGGAAACGGCAAACGGGCTTCCTTTCGCGGGCGCGAACTCTGGTTCCTCTCCCGGGGTGTGCAAACGAGCAACGGACGATAAGGTTTATAGCCCAAGAATAATGTGTCCTTTTGTGCGCGCACGTGGGGGACGGGATCTCAGTGCAACGCAACAGCGAAATCAATTTCGTTGTGGGATCCTTAAAAATCCTCCGAAAAGTCAATCCATTACGGTGGGAGATTACGCCACTCGCCATAACCCGTTATCGGACCGGACCAGTTCACCACCCTTTTATTTCCCAAGGATGGGAAATACAGCCAGCGCTCGATTTTCTCCTCCCATTTCACACCCAACCAACAGAGAGATATGCAAAATCTCGTTTCCCATTTTAAAATAAACATCACATTTGGAAACAGAAGCCACCCTCCCCTCATTCCCATTCCCATGTATGTTTCGGGGTGGACACACTTTTGAATAAAAGTCTCCGGAGATATCTCAGTTCCTTCCCAACCATCATCATCGACGTCGTCATCGTAGTCGTTCCGAAGTTTGAGACCGAACCGAAAGGATTCGACCGCAAACGATGGGAGGGGGATCTGATTTGGGCAAAAAAAGGAAAAGATGCTGAGAAAAAGATGATGGTGGTAGCCTTGCAGGTCCAGAGGTTCACCAAGCTCGAGTCGGTTTGTTGAAATTCGAGAAGGATACGTTTGTGGATTGATTATTTTTCTCCTGGCTTGAACGGGGGTACAATTTGAGAAATTTTTGACGAAAAATGATTGTACTTGCAAGGGGTTCGTCGCTTGTTAAAATCTAACCGAAAGCAACCGGATGTCGATTCCCACTCCATTTGAAGATTTTTAGAGGCTCCATTTTTTCACTTCTTGGGCATGGCATCTGACAAAACAATTCACTATTCCAACACCGTCGTCTTCATAGCTTAAACTAAACGCGCCCCGAGGGTTCCCAGTTTGGGGGTTTCTTGCTCCTCTCCCGCTCGGCTCTTTCTCCCGCTCGGTGAGGTGCGAAGGTGAAGTCCCATAAGAAGGAAATAGGATAAAACATATATAAGCGACTGGCCAGCGCTGATAAGAAACTATATGGGGGTTGGAACCACAACACACGCTCCTCCATCCTCTCCTCGGGGTCGCCTTCGAGACACCATCCGCACCTGTTAGCTCTCGAAAGACGCCGCATACACATTCATCGCAGACAAGTCCGTTCACATGCCCCTCCAAGACACGAACGAAGAAAAGGGAGTTTTTCGTTTTATGTTTAAATTTATGGAGAGTATGAGGGATGGGGGGACACGACGGTCCTCCGAAACTTGGAAGATGTGTGGTCGTCGGAAAAACTCCTTCCCATCTTGAGTAGATATGTATATGTGCATAAGTCATGAGTGTGAGTAACTATGATGGCGAAGCTACAATTTTTGACATTTATGTAGCTCCCTTCGCCTAGCACAACATTTATGAGGGCGACTTCCCCCCATCCCCCATCCTCTGTTCACACTTCACAAGGAAAAAGGCAAAATTTGCACATGTCATATTTCGTTCCTCTATTGACTTTTATTAGCATTTATTATTTTATGATGATGTATGCTTTTCTTCGCCCGCAGCTTGCGATAAGGGATTTTTCCGAGACTGCTGAGGCTGCCGTTTTCCCGGCTCTCGAAACCATACAGCTAGACGATTTCTGGGCAGCAGCATCAGAAGAAGAAGTTGAAAGCTGCACTTTTGGCCCCCAGCTTCT
The DNA here is from genome assembly GCF_002204515.2 of Aedes aegypti. Lineage (NCBI taxonomy): Eukaryota > Metazoa > Arthropoda > Insecta > Diptera > Culicidae > Aedes > Aedes aegypti. The sequence continues at coordinate 461,921,271 of NC_035108.1, forward strand.
TATCAGTCGCTGCACAGATGCATAAACATCTTCACACTTGCACTTCGGACGGACAGAGCACCAGAACACCGAAGCACCGAAGGAAACAAATTTTGCATAAAAGCCCGACAGCCGGGAAGAAGCTTTGGGTGTGTAAAATCCGAGAAATAGAAATCTTGGAGCTGCATATCGCTGCATTCCATGCAGCTTCCTTGCACCCAACTTCCCAACGTCGCGTCATCGTCGTCAATCGCAATGTGAACAAAAATACCGTTTCGGGGGAAAAGTCACCCCCTACTCTAGCATCCTCCGCCCTAAGGGTCAAACATTTAAAATTTGCTACAAAAAAAAAAACAAATAAAATTTTGCATAAATAGGGCGATATTCAAAACTGAAAAGCCAATAGATGACTCTTTTTCAGTGGTAGTAAAAACGAAATCCTGAAGCAAAGAAAGCACAATGGAAGATGAACTAAACACAAAAAGTTATGTATTCATATTACGCTTGATTTCTAATCACTACTTTTTTGATCCAGTTTCCTAATTGCAAGTAATTTACGTTTTTCATTATTTTTCATACGTTTTGACAGCTCACCGACTACCATTCTTCCATGCGCTTGTGTTTGAAATTTGAGAAATTTGAGAATCCAGCGTAGCGCGATCAGTGAAAGGAATACACACATCAGTGTCGCCGCTAGGCGGCCAGCACAGATAAACTGAATGTTCGAAGGGTTGTTGTCTGTACTTTTTGCCACTGGCGCCAACTGTTAGCGATTAAGATCAAAGTAAACAGTCGTTACCCTATTGTATTGAATTGATATTAATTCTCTAACGCCTGAATTTTATTTGCGATCTAAGCACGTTTACGAAATTAATCACGATTGTTTGAATTTGTTTTTTGATTTTTATTTTTTTGAACATGCCTATCCTTTTTATTTTTTTCTTGTAGCTTTTAGTTATCGATATTTGACCATTTTGAAAAATCCAGTTTTGCGGTGTTTTTGAAAATATGATATTTTTTTTCTAAAGTATATTTTGTTTTCCGTGTAACTAACGAAAAATATGTTCGATTTTATTTTAATACCACTAGGCACTACTTCTGAGATAGGCTGAATGTAAAAATATATGAAATGTTAAAGTTTTGTACTATAGGGAAAGGGGTGGTAAAATGAACACCTTAAGGAAATCATCTAGAGAACTGTGTATAGTTCTATCGCACAACATCAAAAATAGGGATGTAATCTATAGCGGCAACATGGACTCAGACTAAAATAGATGAATTTTCAAATATTTTCATCGCTATCAAAAAGTGATGCAAATGTTCATTTTACCTGCACTATGTAGGTAAAATGAACAGCAGTTGATGGTAAAACGAACACCACGCAAAAAACGTGAGCAAGACAAATATTTCTGAAAAGTTTTATTGCCCCACCGAAAATACATACATTAATGATTGCAACCCATTCAAAAAGAATTCTAAAAGTATCAGATTTGACATCATATCATAACGATATTCATATTACTGAAAAACCACAAGTCTTACGAGCTAAAAGTTAAGTCAGGTCTAATTTTCAGATGTGGTTTTCTAAAATCTTAGTTTTCGTTGATATGTTCACTTCAATTGACCTATGTATCAGCTCGAACACTCTAATTTATGCTCTAAATCGTCCGTGCGTGATACAAATTCATAGAAATTAGTTTTTTCTCGGTAAAAGGCACGGTGTTCATTTTACCACCACTTCCCCTACATTGAATAAGATCTAAGCATTTCTGACTTATGCAAGAATTCATTTTTTTTTTTCAAACATTTCGTAATACGAAATGTAATACAATGTTAAAGAAAAATACCACATATGTGGGACCTAAACGCAAAGAGTTGTAAATGCCATTTTGGTCGGTTTTGAGTTGAGTTTACTAAAAAAATCGACTGTTCCCAAGATTTCTAACGGTATATTCAGGTGATTTTTCCGTTCAACCCCATACATTTTGTATGGAATGAGAAATTGCTGTAAAAACTTCAAAGTTGATTTTCTCAAAACTAGGTTAGTGTCACCACCACCCCTTTGATTCTGGCCTCCTCATATTTTTTTTTTTTTATTTATTTATTTATTTATTTATTGGAGTAGGGAAAAGCCCCTAGGAGTGGCGTTCCTTTCGAAGCACTTCTCCTAGAGGCATAAAACCTTTTCTTCTTTTCATCAAAACATTACAATAAACATGCACTTCCAGTGAGAAATAATTCTCTTTGAAGGGAGTGCGGTAAATCTAATTCAATTAATTAACTTCCTAAATTAATAATTACTAATTTACACGGCTACAAATAATTTGAATTCAAAAAATAACAATTCGAGCAACGAGAAAAACACATGGCGAGGATTGATGATCAGCGGTGATATCTGCAGGAAAGGTCTTCTGGCGATTCTTCCTAACCGAGCAACCAGGCGCCGATGCTGACGCACCAGTGAAGTGTGGTTGGCGTTAAGCAGTGAAAAGCTGGAGAAGTAAGTGGCGAATCTTCCTGACCGAGCAACCAGGCGCTGTTGTTGACGGAGCACCGGAGTTCTGTTGGAGCAGCGTGGGGCGTCATGCTCAAGGAACGGGTCATCGCTTGTGTAAAGGTGCATGGCAAACTGATTGGCGTTGACGTGTGATGGAGCTGGAACCATTTGAAGACAATTTTAATGGGCGCAGTATCACTGGCTTCGGCCAGACATGTACCAGTCATCATTACCTGGAAAAAGGAACTGGTGATTCTTCCTGACCGAGCCACCAGGCGCAGATGTTGACGAAACAGCTGAGTACTGTTGAAGTAGCGTGGGGACAGCATGTTCAGGGTCATCGGTAGCGTAAAGATACAGAACAAACTAGTTTCCGTTGTAGAGTGATGGAGCTGGAAAAGTAGCTGGCGATTCATCCTGACCGAGAAACCAGGCGCAGGCGTTGACGGAACAGCAGAGTGTGGTTGGCGTTGAAAAGTGGAGGAGCTGGAACCATTTACGAGCAAATTTAACGAGCGTAGCATCACTGGCTTCGGCCAGACATATACCAGTCTTCATTACCTGGAAAAAGGAACTGGTGATTCTTCCTGACCGAACCACCAGGCGCAGATGTTGACGGAGTAGCAGAGTGTGATTGCCGTTGAACAGTGGAGGAGCTGGAAAAGTAGCTGGCGATTCTTCTTGACCGCGACCAGGCGCAGGCGTTGACGTAACAGCGGGTGTGATTGCCGTTGAAAAGTGGAGGAGCTGGAACCATTTACGAGCAAATTTAACGAGCGTAGCATCACTGGCTTCGGCTCCTCATATAACATTTTTTTGGGTAAAAATCATAATTCAAATAATTATTCCCAGTTCAATTCAATATACATTTTAATCATTCAAAACGCCGTGTACGTACGTAAGATACCCCGAGGCAATTTTGTAATCCACCTCAAATATTGATCGTTGCTAAACAATCAATTATTATATTTCCAATTTTTTTAATGCAATTGAGGTGTTCCCGCGGATACGATCCGGTAGGGAATAATTAATACGGAGAGATGTTTTGGAGTTCACGATTTATTTCAGACTGATTTGATGCATAGTATTTCGCCCTATATATAGTCCTTCACTCTATTGTACTTGCATAGAATATTCTCGAACTGCATTGTCGTATACAATAATGTGTTGTGTCTAAACTGTTATACTATTGACAGACTGAATATTCTGGAACTGTCAGACAATAGAGAGAATGAAAATGTAAATAAACAATCGTTAGATTGTGTTCGGTCTGGAAAGACCGAAAGGTAAGTTGATTGTTGTTTATGATTTAATGTTTTCAACTAATTGTTATGTCTCTTTTAGGTATGTTCTATGCATGTATGATGTACAGGTGAGTCGAGTGTTGCCAGAATGGCAGTGAATATATGAAGTGTTTGTGGCCTCAACACCACCGGAATGATGTACCCCGGTGGCTTGTTGTTGGCCACAACATTCCGCCCACCAAATTGGGTACAATTTTGAACAGATGATAGCTGCATAGAATTTCTTCGGCCTTTATATCTCTGCACTTGTAACTGAATGATAATGTTGGCTTGCGACGAACTTCACTTGAGCATATTGCTGCCCACCTTGGATGGCTCTCGATGATGCTGATTGAATGATGATGATGATTTTCCGCCCACCTTGAGCGATCGGGGATGTGAGATGATGATGAAACGTTGATGATTATTAACCGCCCACTGATGATCTTCGGTATGATGTTTATATATGAATGAAGTTGATGATTCGTTGATTGTCACAAATGAATGAGAGGTGGTTTGGACTCGTAGTATCAGGAAGATGATCAGATGATTTTTGTATGAGCTTCGATGCGCCGCCCACCGTGAGATAGTATTGGGCAGCATGAAGCGATGTTGAAACTATGAATTGGAATGCTTCGATGATTTCGATGATACGATGTTTCCTCGTGTATCCTGAAGGCAATAGACGCTGGCTGGCAGCGGCCACTTCGGAGATATGAGATGTTCAAAGATGATAAAGTAAATCCCGAAAGCAATAGTCGCAGGATAATAGGACCGTTTCGGCGATTGGCGACGATGTCGATGTTGTAAATCCCGAGAGCAATAATCGCTGGCTGACAGGGATTGTCTCGGCGAAGCGATATGTTGAAGAAAGTCTCGTAGATGAAATGCGAATCCCAAAGCAAGAGTCGCTGTCTGGCAGGACCGTTCGGCGATTCCAAGTAGTTTTCTGCGACGGATTGTTGCGTGGTGGCGGTATGGCAGTCGTGCAAACGTTCCTCGAAACTGGGTAGTAGATGTTCCGGCGAAGATGAATACCACTCGCGACGACTTGATAACTACATTATCACTACTAGAACACTAGGATGCTTATTACGAACAAGCATCCTGTCTACAGCGCCAAACTGTTCCCGCGGATACGATCCGGTAGGGAATAATTAATACGGAGAGATGTTTTCGAGTTCACGATTTATTTCAGACTGATTTGATGCATAGTATTTCGCCCTATATATAGTCCTTCACTCTATTGTACTTGCATAGAATATTCTCGAACTGCATTGTCGTATACAATAATGTGTTGTGTCTAAACTGTTATACTATTGACAGACTGAATATTCTGGAACTGTCAGACAATAGAGAGAATGAAAATGTAAATAAACAATCGTTAGATTGTGTTCGGTCTGGAAAGACCGAAAGGTAAGTTGATTGTTGTTTATGATTTAATGTTTTCAACTAATTGTTATGTCTCTTTTAGGTATGTTCTATGCATGTATGATGTACAGGTGAGTCGAGTGTTGCCAGAATGGCAGTGAATATATGAAGTGTTTGTGGCCTCAACACCACCGGAATGATGTACCCCGGTGGCTTGTTGTTGGCCACAACATGAGGTATCAATCATAAAATACGTAACGATTTATAAAGAAAATGTCCGTTGGAAGCCATGCCAAATCATACTTGAGATTAGCTGAAATTTTTTCATGAATAGTGCTAAGTGGAGTCTTTTTAAAGTAGTCTGCATACAATATACAGCCAAACCTTTTTCTTACGCCCCTAATAGGCTTCTAGCGTGAAAATAATTTGACCTTAAAAAAAAAGTTGAAATTTGAACCTCTTTGAAATTGAAAGTTGAAATTACGAGCGTAAAAAGCATTAAAAACGTAAAAAAGCTTCTCGTTTGTTCTTAAGGAATTTTGCGAAGAGGTGGGGTTTATCCGTGATTCTTTTCAAGGGTACCAATAGGGATGATGGAAAACATAGTTTGACGCCATTTTGGATATCACTTAAAACGCATGAAATATGGATATCTTTGAAATGGAAAAAATGAGTTGATGCCGGGAATCGATGTCAATTTGGAATTCAAGGTGGACATCGATTCTTGGAATCTTCTACAATACATTCCCTAACCATTTTCCTTGTCAACGATTGAGGTAGAAAACTTATGTGCTTAGGCTATATTTAAATATAGTATCCTTCATTATTAATCTACAGATATATGATTCGCATTCAAACGTAAGCATGCGTCTTGATTTTTGGTAAATCAATCTCCATTAAAGCTATAAAAGTAAGAGGAAATTGCAAAGTATCATCTCATTATTACTTCATGTCTTGAATTCTCCACATCTTTTTATCTAATTTAAAAAAAAAAGTTGATTTCGTCTCATTGATTCCAAGTTATCTTTCAAAAGTGTTATTACAAATATGACGGATTTCACGCCAACTCGACTAAGGGATTGGCAGTACCCCTTCAGAATTCGATGAAACTTTCTGGGTGTGAAGACTATGTAAATCTAAGATACTTTACATAATTTGTTTTTTTTTTTCAAAATCGATCTAGACTAACATTTGGAAAGGGTCAAAGTTTTTTTCTACTTTTTTTTATAAACCCGTATAACTCGAAAACGATAAGGCCTACAAAAAAGTGTTGTATGGGGGACTGTCGTGAAGTTTAGAGAAAAAAATTGAAAAAATAAAAACACATTTTCTGCACTGAAAAAAAAATATTCAAAACTTTGAAGTCGATTTAAAAAAACGGCCATTTCAGATTTTGATCGTCCTTATGCAAAATGTTTCGTAATTAAATTTACTAAAAGTCCATACATTGCAAATTAGGCATATTATAGGGAAAAAAGTTTTTCTAACATCGAATTTTTTAAGGCTCATGATCATACTAGACTATTTGAAGCGAAATAAAAATAAAATAAAAAAATCATTTTGGACTTAAAAAATTCGATGTTAGAAAAACTTATAAATATATCCCCGAAACAGATTGTATCATGTTGATGATGTACCAATTGGCTTATTTTGTTGAAATAATTGAATTTTCGAAAAAGCGAAAAAGTACTAAACAGAGAGGCAAGGGAAAATGAGCGAGGAAGATGCAGCACAAAATACATAAAATTCCATAAAAAAATAATGCCTTCACAACTCCTCGAGGACTGTCTTGTTCGAGCGGCACACTCAAGAGTTCTTTTGAAGTGTGAGTAAAGGTGAGCATCGCATATTTTTGCACTCTCACACGAATCACTTGAGGATTTGATTTTGAGTTCACTTTTTTCTCCTCAGAAAATCGGCAAAATCGCCTCATCTTTGCATCGCAGAGGAGTTTCTATCAAGCCTGCATAGAACATGGGACAAATAGGTGTAGAAGGGCGGAGTAACAATACACTAAAAAAAGAAGTTATACTGAACTTAATAAAACTTTATAAAAGGACTGAAAAAGCGTATGAAAACATAAAAGAGAAATTTTGGCTTCTCAGTCCTGATAAAATTAAAATACTGCAATTTTATCTTATCCAACGTTTCGGTCCGTTTGGGACCTTCAGCAGGGACTCGATTTTACAGATTTTTCGTAAAATCGAGACCCTGCAGAAGGTCCCGAAATTTGTTTGTTCGGGGCTGACAGCTTCGATGATCGCATATAGCTCCGAATAATATTTACATGATTGGTAATACTAACATGACTGACCATATTTTTCGGAACCAGTTTTACGGAAATGGCCATATTTCTGAAGATTTTCAAAGAATCTTAATGCGTTCACCGCATTCAACTTCCTCTTAATTTTAGTTTCTAGGAAAATTGTTACCATCTATACAACTTCACACCGCACAAAAATACAAGCCACAGAAAAAATGCCATTTGGACATGACCTCGTAAAATCCGGAATATCTCCAGTGTCCGGTGACCAATATCCATGGCCAAGCAAGTTCCTGAAACTAGACCAAATTTGCCGTCGACTACTACCGGATGCATCGAATTTCATCATCTTTTCATAAAGTTATAAGCATTTGAATTTAGGCAAAATTTTGCGTATCTCAATCATTTTGCCTATCCCCTGTACAAGCATTGCATCCCTTGTACAAGCAATTGAAGCGATTCAAAAGAAATTCGTACGATATGCTTTATGTGATCTTCCATGGCGCGACCCATTAAGCCTGCCACGATATGAGGATCTTTGTAACCTTTTGGGAATGCAGACTTTGAGCCAAAGAAGGAAACATGCACAAGCCGTCTTTGTAGCAATTTTTTTTTCGGGAGAGACTGATTCATCTGCAAATCTTTCACAACTAAATGTCTATGCGCCAGAGAGAATTTTTCGAAGGCGTGAATTCCTACAGATGGAATCCAGGAATACTGAATACGGGCTGCAGGATCATATCCGGTTCATGTCCGCAAACTTCAACGAGTTGTAAGCCTTCTTCGATTTCAACTCTTCTTCTTCAACCTTCAAACGAAGGCTTCAGAGTGGCCAAACCAGATCAGCGGAGCCCAATTATCTAAGAGGGTGAGTATCTGCCCGAGCAAAGTCGGATAACTGGATGATATCAACATGATAACAACTTTTATTATCGCTGTTATCATTTTGACATTATGTTATCAATGATAACCGAATGATAGCAAAATTTGTTACCATTGTATTCGTGACAGACATTTTTGATAACAAAATATGTTATCACATATCTTTTCTATAACATTTTTATAAAGTGTCTGTCATTAAACAAAGTTGACCTTTCGTCATATATTATTTTGTAAAATTATTTCAAGCGTAAATTTAATCCAAAATACTCATCTCTCAAAATTTCTTCTTGATTTAAGGCTCAAGAATCCATCATTCAATCATCAGCAATCATCGAATATGGAAAACCAGTTTTTTCGTACAAATTTTAAAAAATCCTCATTAAAATCTATCATTGCAATCCAGATAGCAAGTGTAATGCAATGATAGATTTTCTTGGACATTGCTTGAATTTTGAGGAAAAAAACTGGTTTTGAAAATTTGTAAAACAATGATGGTTATTTTCCTCTTAAGACCATAAAATTAAAATATATTTGATGATGCAAATTGAGTTATCAACTTGAACTCAGTGATAACCTAATTTATTATTACTTTGTAATTCGACAAACAAATTTGAGTTCTCATAACCAGGTAACAAGACTTGTTATCATTTTGCTATTCAACTTTGCTCGGGGTCCATTCATTTTACTTTGGAAGACATTTACTGTCTGTTTTTTATTTTCGTTATCTATCACCCCTACGCAGAGGATAATTTGGATGTTCTTAAGGCGAGAGGTATTCTCTTTGAATGTGTAAATGTAATATTGTAATCTAGTTCCTCGTGTACGTTTTAATGTAATTTTGATTCATTCTAATGTTTCCCTAAAAGATATGGAGTTTTTACGCCTTTTTGAATGATCTCAATTGAATGCGCATTAGCTCATTCAAGGAGTATTTTCTCTAGCACACTTCATAAGACTTTAAAGTCCGATTAAGACAATAAATGAATAAATAAAAGATGTAAAAGGTCTTGGCGTTATTCTGGATGCTCAGTTGATGTTCAAACACTGTCTCCTACGTCATCAAGAAAGCCTGCAGGACATTGGGTTTCATCTTCCGCATTGCCTTGGATATCACGGATCCATATTGCCGAAAATCCTTGTAGGTACTGCTCATTAGTTCGCGCTACCGTAGAATACTGCTCCGCAGTTTGGCATCCGTATCACCGTAACGGCGTGAAGATAGGGTCAGTACAACGTCGCTTCATCCGTTATGCTCTCCGTCGACTTCCATGGCAAGACCCGTCGTAATTGGATAGCTACCAAAGTAGATGCTAGTTCATTCAACTGGAGTCACTGCAAAACCCGTAAAGACGTCAATAGAGCGATGGTAGTGGTTGATTTGCTTTTATGAAGAATAGATTGTCCTGCGCTCATGGAGTCTATCAATGCGAGTGCTCTCTCCAGAATGTTGCGCATCAATGCAATGTTGAGGTTGCCATTGCGACCAACTAACTATCGTAAAACAGTGCTAAGGTCGGCCTTCTACGTGTGTTCAAAAGGGTCGCAGAAGGGTTTAATTTTCACCTGCCCCGTGAAGTTATACGTCGTAATTACCGTTATGATTCATATTACGGACACTTAAGGTCTCAGTGAAATATAACTCATCAGAAAGCATATTGAATGAATCATTCTGTATGATTCCTCCGCGTTATCGAGCCTTTAAAACAATTAACTTTCGAATGGTGGATGAAGATTTTGATTCCGCAACATGAATAATTTTAAATAAATAGAACTGTGTGGAGTTTTCATGATTCTTATTCCGGACGCTTCCTTACTTTTACCTCATATTCCGGACACTTTTATTCGGATTCCGGACAGCTCATGAAAATCATAGATAGAAAAGTCAAATAATTACTTGAGATCGGCACACCACTAAATAAGCGTCTAAGGCAGCTGGACATTATAAATTTTTAAAGATATCTGTGGAAAATGTTGACTTAAACAAGCTTCGAAAGAGAGAACTTTTGAACGGCAAAAATTGAAACATTTCGTGTGAAATGTTTCCCATACAAAGTACACTGTCCGGAATTTGAAGCTGTCCGTAATATGAATCAAAACGATATATAGAAATTTGATCCCGACTCTGTGTGTGAATGTTTGTAACTTTCGTTTGTTTTACTTTTCGACAGTTTGTTGCCTACTTTTTGTTATCCAGCTTTTTACGCTGGCTATAAAACTGCGAGGGGTGATTCAATTTTGACATTTATTGTCAACACATTTTATAGCCAGATCTTAGTAGGCAATGTTTTAAATGAGCCTCTGTACGTGCTATAAATTCTTTTGTTCTCATGACTTTTACTGTGCGCCGTGTGTTGGTGTTATTTCGCTCTCTCTCACGGACATTTTGAAAACAGGGCGCACAGTAAAAGTCAAACGTTTTATAGCATGCATAGGCTCATTGTTGATCGAGATGTCAATAATTTTCACTGCATTTGTATTGGAGTTCAACTTTTTTTTATTTCGAATCAACTAAATCAAAAATTAATCAATGATTTGAAGTAACTTTAATCTTTTCATACCATTTTAGGTACCCGGCACGGAGGGACCTTCCACTCTACAATAGGAAAAAAATACTGCTGCTAATTAAAATGAATTGAAACTTCAATTACGGCATATATGCACTTCATGTTTGGCTCAACTATTCAGAACAAAGTTCAGATTCAGAGTTCCGGTCGAGTTATGTTTCTTTTAAGGGCCATATTTTATAAGTCGAGTCGACCAAAAACTACTCGACTGGAGTCACCGTCGACCAAAATTATATATCTAGCCAATGATCCAATGAACAGTTTGCTTAATGTATTTGTAATTCTAGAAAAATGGCCCTTAGATTCGTGCTGATTTTCTCTATATAGGTATTATGCGTGGCGCAAAAAATTCTCGCGCCGACTATCTTAAAAACGCTTGTAGATCGCCACAGGAACTTCAAATCATTTTGGTGTCTTCTGCGCAATCATGCCTTGGATAATCAGGAATAATCGCGCAGAAGACACCAAAACGATTTGAAGTACCTGCGGCGATCTACATGCATTTGAGAAGTTTTCAAGATCGCCGTCGCGATAAATAATCGCGCAATGCGCAGTAGTGAGAATTATAATACGTTTGAGTCTCCGAAAACATGGAGCCTTTTAGTCAAAGATCGTCAGAATGAGATGTCTGAAGAATGCAAGAAAAAAAGATCTTTGATGTTTAATGTACTACGCAATGTATAACCAACATTGTATGGTTTGGGACATACCGAAGAACTGCCCATGGCAGGATACATGAAGGCATAGAGAGGTCTTTTATTAGCTCATGGTACTTCTCGATGAACGCATCAACGTAAAATTTGGAGCACAAGAGTTCGGAAAAAAAGACAGTCAAGAATAGTCTCGGATGCACCGAAGGCTGTATAATTTAGTAAAAATATTTCATATTCTCTGTTGTACACTACACAGGCACAAAATAGTGTGAAATAGCTAAACGTTAAGAAACAAAACCATTCCGGTACCATTTTCTTAGTTCCGCCGGTAACTTATTCGCAACATTCATATCAACAGCAATCATTCATTGTACAGACACAAATCAAGCCTATTCCTCTCACATGCTTCCAGAAAACCTGAAATATAAGAACCATTAGTATATAATAAGAAAACGAATCATTTTCGATTTTCTGGCAATTCAACTAACAACAACATGAAAATATGTTATGTTACCTAGTCAACATAAAATTATTGATTACTCGCAAAGCTTACTACGACCCAGCCATAAGAAATATAGAGTAGACAAGAAATGTCGGAAGGGGGTGAATCAAAGTTTATAGCAACCAAGCGTAAAAAGCTGGATAGTTTTAACTTTGTAGTTTAATTCATGCTTTTCGGCTACGCAGTCTTGATTTTTACAACGGCTTCTTTATTTGCCCGACTTTTCGACACGGGAATTGTGTCGAAACGTCGGGCAAATAAAAAAGTCGTTGTAAAAATCAAGACTGCGTAGCCGAAAAGCATGATTGATTCCACCATACAGTCGATTCTCTACCAATTCATTTTTTAGTTATAAACTTCATTTGGACTTACTGTCTGTTAGTGTATAACGAGTAAGGGATTTAAACTTTAAATTATGTAGCGAAATTTTAATTTCTGGCCCACAGTGCCCCCCCCTCCCCTCGGGGGAATTTCAAACGAACAGAAAAATATGAAACAACCGAAGCAGTCGGGAAAAGCGATAGCAAAAGAGCGCGCGAGCGCTCGGTATTTCGATGGCCTTCGGGAAGAAAAGCTCCCAATCCGCCACTGATCCGGCAGTAGGATCGCCACTGCCGCCGCTTCCGGTTCCTTTCCGAATTTAGAGAAGTGAAAGAGGGGGGGCAAGGGACGAGAGCGCTGGTCCACAGTCTTATCGCTGCTGGAACATACACTGACTGTCGCTGCTGCCCTCGGACCTCTCCCCGGAAACGTCCACCCCCTCGGGTTCAGAAGGAGGTGAGTGGGAGACTGCAGTTGAGATAGGACGACGACAGCTGGGTGGGGAGAGAAAGAGAGCGAAGCGCAGGGCAGGGCACTATCAAAGACGCGATATTTTATGCATTTTTCTTACGGCTTTCCGGGATTGTTTGCTCCGCGTGGTTCGAGAGGGGCTGTGTATTTGCTGGCTGCTTATCGGCGTTGCAAGTGGGCGAACCGGCAGCATTTCCTGTTGTGTGAATATAATCTCTGGAATGATGACTTTTTTTTCGTCCTCGGGGTTTGTTCCTTTTGGGCAGGCTATACTGCGGAAGGAATCAATTATGGGTGTAGCTCTGGTTACGGTAATAATTTATTTGAAGGTTATTTCAGATTGGGTATTTTCCGTAATGGAAAATTCAAAGAAATTTTATTAGTAATGGGTCCATGTACAAACAAGTGATCGAGCTCTACAGATTTGGCTCAAATATGGGTGAATTATATGTTAAGGTTCTTCTTTGAAGCAACACTTGTCACATTTGACAATTTTCCTACCATCGCCAGTTTGAGTTTTGTTGCTGTTTCGCAGAGGTTGATTCCATTTCGCTTTCTTCCATCGGTACTGCTCCCTCAAGCGACATGCGTTTTACAAAGTGAAAGGAAAAGATGACCACCATATGTCTATTCTTATGAATTTGAAGAGAACGTATCTTTTGCACATATGGAAGCAATTTGAACAATTCTATGCATTAGCATTTCATGCGAACTAGATTCTTGGTGGTAGATGTAATTTGGGTGGTCTGAATGTCAAATTTGTTAAGAAATTGCTTTATTTGTGAAACATGTGAGCTCAACATGTGGTGTAGTAAAAAATTGTAAAATTCAGAGTAAGGGTAATTGACTAGGCACAGACCATCACTAATTGTATCTTAACTTGCATCGAAATTTGAAACAGAGTTTGACAAACATTTAGATAAGCAGCAGTGTCACATATTCCAATTGCCAAAATCGTAAAGTTTGTACAATTCATGTTACAAAATATCAACGATGAAAACTATTGCCATAAACCAGACCATAAATATATGGTCTTTTGATTTACCCTCTACTAATCTGGCTCCTTCCTTATCATCGGGTTTCTTCCCAAAGCCGAGGATTATCATTTCGATTCCTTGTCGACTATCTTACGACTCCGAACCAATCCTCCCGCTGGAAAGTAGGTCCCAAGCCAAGCTAGACTATTTCGAAAGGATTTTAGAAGAAGATACCATATCTCACTCTGAAGCTCTTTTCCCCGTGCCCTTCATCCAGTCCGGAGTCCGGACAATTCCTCAACCAAGCAGCAGTCACTTTTAGAGGTGCTGATGGTATATTTTTCCTTATCTGTACACCCGCAGCAGCAGCCAAGTGAAACCGACCCAAAACCTACAACTGTGTATACAACATGTGTGAGCTCGGGAAATGGGATCCCGAGCAGAAATACATACGCCAACAAATACCATTTTTCTAATACAAGACTCAAATACCAGTATACTATATCTTCTTCAGAAGGTGATAATAAGCAAACTACTTAAAAAATCCATACCATAAATTTCTATAAATAACACCTACATAATTCCAAACTGTAGTTTTTTAATACTGGATGTAAACTAGACATTTTGAAGCATTTTCAAGAACTCATCATCCCTAGTAACACACATGAGCTCAGTTTGGTATTTGGCTGTTACTTTTTTCTGCTCGGGAATGTTGTTCCTCTACCTATCGCTCCTTGGAAAACACTCGGAATGGTTGTTTCTCCTGGCAGAGTTCTTTCTTATCTTTTTCGGCACCCACCCACAATCGTATACAGACAATCAGACGTTGTCGTCCTCGTCCCGGACTGGCTTCCGAATGCAGTGGCTTCGTTTTCCAGATTCCCAGCTTGGAAAAAGGACTTTGGCACAGCTCTTAAAAGTCAATCATCACCGAAGCGATTTCCACCCGTAAGAAAATTTCTCGAACTAGATGTTTGGTGATTCTGTTCAGATTTTCCTATGTAAATGATCTTTTTAACATGCAAATCCGTCTTGGAAGGGGCCCTTCCTTAATCTCCAATCATGTAAGAGACACAAATTGTTTGCTAACTCTCACAACAATTCTTCCTTCGCCCACAAAACGCTTATCTCAGCATTAAAATTCTAATTAAATTATGGATTCAGCTATCGTGTTTATCTTTCCCCATATCGTCCAACGTTGCTCTTTCTCAATGAAGCCACAAGCAGCCCACATACACACACTGGAAGTCAAATAGGGAGGAAAATTCCTTCGGCAAGTCCTTTTCTTCCCAGGGCTAACAACAACACCAACACAACGGCCATCTCCCAAGAAAAGCCATAGCTTCTGTCCGACGGCAGCAGTAGGAAGGCCCAGCTTAGAGATTAGAGTTCTCTTTCTTGAGCTGACACCGAGCCTTCTAACCTCAAAGTAGTTGTAGCCACTAGAGCACCACTATCTCAAGATTGTCGGATTCTTTGAGGCTCGGGCACAAAATGGCACACAACTCCGACCGAAGTGACTGACCACAGATCTTGGAGGTGGTGGTGTCTGAGGAGGGATTGGCGCCGGAGAAAATTCAGAAAACACCAAGATCTCGTCTTTCGAGCACCCCCTTTCGGATGGATGCGAAATTAATGATAGGCAATTGTTGTTGTCCGCAGTACACCTTCCGGAAGAGTTGAGGGAAATGCCTAATCCCAATCTTTCGGACCGAGGAAGTAACTTGTGATTGTTTGTATGGAAATGCGAAACTTGTGTATCTTTAATTTGTCGTCCTGTCGTGATTGGAACGTTGTAACCTTACAGAAAGTTCTTTTGGAATGTGAATCTTGATGCTTTGCCAGTCTCTAATCTGTTTTCCCGTCCAAGTGAAATCAACTTAATTGAACATAATATTATTCAAGCTAGAGCTGCTCTAAGAATTATATTCTATAAGGATTGTATCTATTTTTTATTCCTTTATTCATATCATTCCAAATATTACATTCATTGCTTGTATCAAGGTGTTCTGTTTAGTCAACACTATCATCCTAATTTGGGAAAGCTTTTTGTTCATGTGGGAACATTATAAGTTGAGTTTCGGAAGAATTAGGTGAAGTCTTCCATACTTGCAAGTATGAAACAAAAATATCCAATTTTTTGCAATCTACTACAGATGACACGCAGGCTTCGTCCTTTGACAGAAAACCCTGTGTCATCCGCAAACAATGATTTCTGACATCCCTGACTACAATACGAAAACCTCTGCTGGCAGCTATTACCGCTAGCAGAGAAGTGAATAATTGCTACCATTTAGGATGTTCTTCTTTCAACATTGATTCTTCTTATACTAAAAAAAACTGTAAATCAACGATGAAGGATAAATTCTTCAGGAATAAACTATTTTTTGAAATTCTGCTTAGAAATTCATTACAAATGCTGTAGTTAACTGTAGTTCACTATTGTTTTCAAATTCTGCCAAACGGCATTTGGCCAAATGGCATTCTGCCAAATAACCCTTTCGACCAAATGGCGTTCGGCCAAACGACATTCGGCCAAATGGTATTCGGCCAAATGACCCGGAACCGTCCGAATCAACATTTAAGCAGAAAAAAGGGTTTCCTCTGTTCTCGTCGATTTTAGACGTTTGATGTCTTCAGTGAAGTTATTCACAATTGAGTTTTGCATCTTTTAAGAAAAAAGTTGAATAAGGTGGCCCTTATTAAGGTATGAATATTGACTCAAACATTTTTGTTTGATGGAATTTGTGGCTGCGCTCTTCTGCAAACTTTTAGAAAATGCTATTGTGAACAACTTTGTCGAAGACTCTTTTGATCTAACTCTTCATTTGAGCTTAGAAAAATGGTTCTGAAAGTTTTAACTTAGGGTGGACCCGAAATTTTTTTGACTAACTTTTTGTTTTCAGTTTTTCGTGAATGTGGTCTTCAAAATAGTTGTAGAGTAAGTAAAAAACAATAAACAAAATCTTTTGAGGAATCTACTAGAGAAACTCTTGGAAGAAAATTCTGATAAAATTCCTTAATTAATTCCGGGAGGAATACGTAACAAATAGTCTGATGGAACCCAGAATAACCCAAGAGAAATTCCTGAGGGACCTTTTAGAAGAATTCCTGATGAAATCCCTAGAGGAACTCCTGATGGAATTCCTACAGAAACCTCTGATATAATGTCTCGAGGAATTCCCGGTGCAATCTCCGAAGAAACTCCTGATGGAATCCTTAAAAAAAAACTTCGGAAAGAGCCTCTTTATGAATTGCAGGTGGAATCTCCGAAGGATCTCCTGATGGAATTCCTGATGAAATTCTCAGAAGAACTCTGATGGAAGCCCTAAAGGTACTCCTGACGGAATTCTTGTAAGAATTCTCAACGATATTCTAGAAGGAACTCCCCAGGTAACCAATAAGCACTAAAAAAAAGCATTTATTTAACAGTATATGCGCCTGTACTGCAGTTCATTTAATGCTAGCAAGCCGTATATGTACCTCAAATGCTACCAAAATGCAGGTTTTGACCTGATATACGGCTGCTTAAATGCTAGGCCTTCAGAAATTTCGTATCAGGCTGTCAAAAATGATAACGTAGAGAACGTAACGCTCACGTTGAGCAAAAGCAAAAATTATCTCGCTCTTCTTTTTACCACCATCCACCACACCCGATCCTCCTTCTCTGTCTTCTGTCTTAATACAGTGTTTGTCTTCGGTCCCACATCGCTGCTAATTCCATATTCTATTCTAACATGCTTTGTTGATGTTGATACTCATCTTTTTGTCAATCCACTGAGATTCGAACCTACAACTCTAAGATTGTTGAGAAGTAATTGATGGTACGCCACGCTACAGGATGAGCTATAGATGAAGTTATGATGCGCGTAGAATTTTAAACTTAAACTACGTATTTTTCCTTGCTCTTGATATATAAATAAGTACACCAATGATAATGGTCCTAAAATGTTAAATGAAATCTTGTTTTTATTTAATGACACAAAAGAGCATCTTACTGAAACAATTTGAGCAATCTTTCCCGCTCAAATAACGGCTACATCATATTTAAACATTAATTTAAAAATTGGGTCCATAAATGAACCTTGACACTTTTGAGCATGTTTGACGTTCGTCTAATCGACAAAAACACCACAGGGCTTTTAGTTTTAACACTGGGTTTGTTCCTATCTGACATTTTAGAAGGGACACCAGAGATGTATGTGCTGTCACAATCGATGTTTCTGTTGGTGACCTCAACAGGAAATACGTCTATTGTTCGGTATATTTACCACATGATGAACCATCCCCAACGGATGACTTCAAACGAGTTGTCGTACACTGCGTAACAAAAGGCCTTCCGCTGATTGTGGGCAGTGATGCCAATGCTCATCACATCATCTGGGGCAGCTCGGATATCAATTTGAGAGGCTCCAGTCTGATGGAATACTTAAGTAGTACAGACCTTGGATTACTTAACATAGGCAATCGCCCAACCTTCATGGTTTCTAATAGAGAAGAAGTGTTAGACATAACGCTCTGCTCGAATAGAATCAGTCACGAGTTGACGAATTGGCATGTATCAGATGAGGAATCATTATCTGATCATCGCTACATCTTCTTTGAACATTCAAATGTAACTGCGCAGACTTTGCGTTTTAGGAATCCCCGGTCAACAAACTGGGAACTCTACATTGAATTGGTTGCGACCAAATTTCATGGATATTCTCCGTCCATTGAAAATCCAAGTGATCTGGATGATGCCGTTGATACAACAACATCCTACATTATGGAAGCTTTTGAAGAAGCATGTCCTCTGCGGTCTGTAAAGACTACAAGAGGGACCCCATGGTGGAATTCCGATCTGACTAGACTCAGGAAACAATGTAGAAGGAGTTGGAACAGACGCCGTTCAGCTGGATCAGAGTCGTTCAAGTCAGCTCGCAAGGCTTACAAGAAGGCTCTTCGTTCTGCTGAACGATCCGGCTGGAAAAACCTTTGTACAAATGTTTCCAGTTTGAGTGAAGTCAGTCGGTTGAACAAAATTCTTGCTAAATCTAAGGATTTCCAAGTGAACGAAATTCGCTTACCTAATGGTGACTTTACTTCTTCCGATGAAGAAGTTTTAGAATGTTTATTCAATACACACTTCCCCGGATGTGTGGACATAGCATCTACGGATGAACCAAATGTCTTTTCATGTAGTTACGAGTCTCTGGCCTCGGCTCGCAGTATCGTAACTACTGAATCGATTCAATGGGCACTTAATAGTTTTGCTCCTTTCAAATCTCCAGGAGCGGATGGGATTTATCCTGTTCTGCTCCAAAAGGGGTTTGAGTTTATCAAACATGTTTTGAAAAAGCTACTTGTAAGCAGTTTTGCTACCGGGTATATTCCCAAATCCTGGCGTGATATTACTGTAAAGTTTATCCCGAAAGGAGGACGTGCGTCGTATGAAGAAGCGAAGAGTTTTAGACCAATCAGTCTGACCTCTTTTCTTCTGAAATGTCTGGAACGCATTATCGATCATCACATCCGTGATGTTTATTTGGCAAACATGCCTCTTCATGTGAATCAACATGCTTACCAATCTGGAAAGTCCACTGTGACTCTTTTACACAAAGTTGTATACGATATCGAAAAAGCATTCGCTCAGAAGCAATCCTGCTTGGGTGTTTTCTTGGATATTGAGGGTGCCTTTGATAACGTGTCTTTCGATGCCATATTGGAAGCAGCACGAAACCATGGGCTACCTACAATGATTACCAATTGGATTCATCAAATGCTCAAAAACCGACATCTCTTCTCGACATTGCGTCAAGCAGCGATTCGAAAATTGAGTGTTTGCGGATGCCCCCAAGGGGGAGTCTTGTCACCACTTTTGTGGAATCTCGTAGCAGATACGCTTTTGAGGCAACTCAATAATTGCGGTTTTCCAACTTATGGATTTGCCGACGACTATCTAGCTCTGATAGTTGGTATGTGCATAAGCACCCTATTCGACCTGATGCAAAGTGCTCTTCAGGTAGTCAAGAGTTGGTGTCGCCAATATGGCCTTTCGGTTAACCCGAATAAAACATCTATTGTTCTTTTTACGGAAAGACGAAACCGCGATGGAATTCGACCTTTACGTCTTTTTGGCACTGAGATTAATGTGACTGATCAAGTAAAGTATGTCGGAGTCATTCTAGATTCCAAACTTTTATGGACAGCTCACATTGATTTCAGAGTCAAAAAAGCTTGTATGGCCTTCGGTCAATGCCGGCGAACCTTTGGTAAAACTTGGGGCCTCAAACCCAAATATATCAAATGGATTTACACAACAGTTGTTCGACCAATATTGGCATATGGATGTCTTGTGTGGTGGCAAAAGGGCGAAGTGAGAACAATCCAATCAAAATTGGGCCATCTCCAAAGGATGTGCTTGATGGCGATGTCTGGTGCGTTCTCTACAACGCCCACAGCAGCGCTCGAGGCCCTTTTCGACGTTGCGCCACTACACATACATCTTAAACAAGAAGCACTTTCTTGCTCTTACCGTTTATGGGTACTGGATCTACTGGAGAAAAATCCAGTGAATCGTAGATCTACACACACTTCGTTGTTTCCACTTTTGGTGAATTGGGACAAAATCGTCCTTGCTCCAAGTGATCTCACAATTGCTTGTCACTTTCCTTACAGGACATTTACCACACAATTCCCTTCACGGGAAGAGTGGACGTCTGGCTATTTGGAAAGAAGTATATCAAACAATGTAGTATGTTACACTGATGGCTCCCTTCTTGAAGGTAGAGCTGGTGCAGGAGTATATTCTCGTGAGCTAAGGCTGCATCAGTTTTACTCACTTGGTAGAAACTGCACCGTTTTTCAGGCGGAAATATTTGCTCTTATGTGTGGAGTGCAATCAGCACTTCAACAGCGCGTAATGGGTAAAGTCATATACTTCTGTTCAGATAGTCAGGCTGCTATAAAAGCTCTCGCTTCGGCCAACTCAAGGTCGAAGCTTGTTATCGCATGTCGAACTCAAATTGAGGAACTGAATTCAGTCAACTCTGTAAACCTTGTATGGGTACCTGGCCATTCTTCCATCGCTGGAAATGAATTGGCTGATGAGCTAGCTCGCGATGGAGCATCGCATGACTTCATTGGCCCTGAGCCGGCTATTCCAATTTCGAAGTGCTGGGTGAAGCTTCAGATAAACTCTTGGGCGGCAACTCAGCACAAGCAATATTGGAATAGTTTGGAGTCGTGTCGTCAAACAAAATTGTATATTACTGAGCCATCTCCAAAGGTGGCGAAGTATTTAACAAATCTGTCAAAGCAGAATTGCAGTCTCTTGGTCAGAGCGTTGACAGGCCACTGCCGACTCAACTATCACATGGCAAATATTCAGCGTGCTGACTCATTTGTGTGTGATAGTTGTGACTCCGATTATGGAACTTCGTATCACCTGATATGTAACTGTCCAGTTTTTGCGCAAATGCGATTCCAATTACTTGGTAAACACTTATTAAGTGAAACTGAATACAGAAGCCTGAATCTTCAGGATATCCTGTTATTCTTAACCCGCTGTGGTAATGAGCTATAGGCTCTCTTTACGCTCATGCGTTTTGCAGTGCCCTTTTTAGGGCGCTGTTCGAACCCATTGTGGTATGGAGCTACATGCTCTCATTTCGCTTATGCGATCTTCCCTCTTCAAGGGACCCCACTCCTATTTCCTCCCATCTTTCCCTTCCCTTTCCTCTCCCATCGGGTAGATGATGAAATAGGCTCAAATATGGCGATGGCACAAATCTCCCAACTGGTGGGGAACGTGCCTTTGGAGCCGGCCTTCTGATACCTGATACCTGATACCTTCCTATCTGACATTTTAGAAGGGACACGGAAACCAAAATACACCCAAAATTTGAGTTTAAACCAAGGAGTGTGACAAAATCTAAAAAAATGTTTTTTGGAGTTAAACAGAAGAAAAACATTTAAAAATAGAGTAAACATGTGTTTTTGGACTAAACTAAAGCGTTTGGCATTAAAATTGGGACAGGCCTTTAGGACCCTATTTGAATGTATTACACTGAACATCACATAAATTCACTGCATACCGGATGCTGCCTCATTTCAAAGCAATTAAAATCATTTTGACGATTCTCTCAATGTGATTTGGAGTTTACGTGAACATATGAATCAGATAAAAATGTGATTCAATACTCATAATATACATGTTAATATTCAATGTTAATTTATCACCTTGAATAACGTCATGTCCTCTTGATGTCTACTAAAAGGCAGGAAAGGGTATTCTGTTGGCCATCGAGAAAGATGACAGTTTGGTAGCTTACGAAAATATTCGCCTCTCTTTGCAGTTTCATGGCAGTATACAAGCAATTGAGATGCTCGGCAATCAAAACATGTTGTGCATTCGAAATGCTGATTTACGGTTGAAAACCTTTAAATGGCAGTGAATTTGCTATTCTAAGGCAGCTAAGCAATCAGTCTGCTATATTAGGGCAGTGAGCATATAGAATGCAATCATAAGACTGATTTACGGCCTATTCAAATGCTTATTGGTTACCTGGGTCCTGATGAAATCCCTGGAAGAATTCCTAATAAGATTCCTGATGGAACTCCTGATAGAATAATCCCTAGTGGAATTCCTTATGACACCCCTAGAAGGAATCCTGATGGAATTCCTCGAGGAACTCCTGATAGTATCCCTTGAGGTGAAATCTCAGAAAACATTATGGATGGAATCCCTGGAGGATCTCATGATGAAATCTCCGAACGAATTCTAATGGAAGTCCTAAAGGTACTCCTGATAGAATTCCTATCCGAACTCCTGATGAAATCCTTGGAGGAATTTCTAAAGAAGGTTCTTGAAGGATCTTCAGAAGGAATCTTTGGAAAAATTCCTAAAGATATTCATGAAAGAACTCCTGTAGGAATCATTAAAGGAACTCCTTATGAAATCCCCAGAAGAACTCTGATGGAAACCCTTAAGGTACTCCTGAAAGAATTCCTAGAGAAACTTCTGATGGATTCTGGAGGAACTCCTGATGGAACTCTTGTAAGAATTCCCAAAGATATCCTTGAAGGGACTCCAGATGAAATCATTGAAGGAACTTCTGATGATATGCCTTGAAGAACTCCTAATGAAATCTCTGGAGGAATTCCTGACAAGATTCCCGAAGGAACTCCTGATAGAACCCCTAGTAGAATTTCTTATGATATCCCTAGAAGGAATCCTGATGGAATTCCTCGAGGTGCTCCTGATATAATCTTTAGAGGAACTACTGATAGAATCACTTGTGGTGAAATCTCAACAGGAATTCAAGATGTAATCCCTGGAGGATTTTTCGATGAAATCCCCGGAAGAACTCTGATGGAAACCCTAAAGGTATTCCTTATAGAATTACTATTCGATCTCCTGATGGAATCCCTGGAGGAATTCTTGAGTCCTTGGAGAAATGTCTAAAGACGGTTCTTGAAGGACTTTCTGATGAAATCATTGGAAGGATTCCTGAATATATTCTTGAAGGAATCATTAAAGGAACTCCTAATGAAATCCCCAGAAGAACTCTGATGGAAGCCCTAAAGGTACTCCTGTAAGAATCCTTAGATAAATTTCTGTGATTGATTCTGGAGAAACTCGTAATGGAATCCTCTTAAGAATTCCCAAAGATATTCTTGAAGGAACTCCTTATGAAATCCCCAGAAGAACTCTGATGGAAGCCCTTTAGGAAATCTCAATGAAAACTCTGAAGTAATACCTGATAAGATTCCTGATGGAAATCCTGATAGAATCCCTAGTGGATTGTTTATGATATCCCTAGAAGAAATTCTGATGGCATTCATCGAGGAATTACTTATATAATCTCTAGCTGATAGAATCTCTCGAGGTGAATTCTCAGAAGGTATTCTTGCTGGAACCCCTAGAAGAACCCATAGTTACTCTTGATTGAATCCCTATCCGAACTCATGGTAGAATCTTTGGAGGAACTTCTGATGGAATCCCTGGTGAAATTCCAGGTGGAATGTCTGAAATAAATCCTGGTGGAATATCTAGAAGAACTTCTGGTGGAATCCAGGTGCAATCCCTGAAGGAAATCCTGATGGAACTTCTATTCCGATGGAATCCCTCAAGGATCCTTCCCGGTGGAATCCTCACAATAACTTCTTATGGAATCTTTTCAAGTTCTCCTGATGAAATCCCTGGAAGAACTTTTTGAGGAATCCCCAGGAGAATTTCTGATGGAATCCCTTGAGGAACTCTTAGTGGTATCCCATGAGGAATTCCAGGTGAACTTTCGGAAAGAATTTCTAAGAGAATTCTTACAGGAATTCCTTGTTAAATCACTGGCCAAATCAAGATTAAATTTCTGGGGGAAAACCTGGTGGAATCATGAAGGAATTACCAAAGCAATTAAGCAAAGCAAGAATTTCACCAGGGATTCGTCCAGGTAAAGCTGCAGGATTTTTTTTAGGAATTCTACCAAAATTCTTATATGGATTTCATCGGTACTTCCTTAATGATTCCACCAGGTTTTCCTCCTGAAATTCAAACAGTGATAGTGAGGATTCCACCGGGAGAGATTCAAACAGTTATAGTGAGGATTCCACCGGGAGAGATCCTTGAGGGATTCCATCGGAATTTCCTCTAGAGATTTCATTGGAAGCTCCTCTAGGAATTCCATCGGAAGGTCCTGTAGGGATTCCATCAAGAGTTGTTCTGAGGATTTCATCAGATGTTCTTCTTGGGATAACCGTTAGGGATTATTTCAGGGATTCTATCTGGAAATCCTCCACAGATTTCATCAGGATTTCCTACAGGGATTGCGCCTGGATTCCGTCAGAAGTTCCTCTAGTGATTCCATCAGTTTTTTTTCCAGTGATTCCATCAATGATTCAACTTGGAATTCCTCCAAGGATTGCATCAGGAGTTTGTCTAGATATTCCTTCAAGTAATTTCATCAGGAGTTCCTCCAGGGATTCCGTCAGGAGTTCAGATAGGGATTCCATCAGAAGTACCTATAAGGCTTCCATCAGAGTTCTTCAGTAATTAATAAAGAAAAAGAAAGAAAGAAAGTTCGCAGTTATCAATAAAGGAAACGCGCTTAGAATATTTCTGGCGTTCGGGGTAACGACATTCGGGGAACCGACATTCTGGGAAAAGTAGCACAACCCATCGAAGTAACTGCAGTAATCGATTGCTCTTTTCGCTGATAACTTGAGCAGATCAATGCTATCGACTGCCGCCCTTTTGTCAGTTGGAAGCAAAAAAATATCTAAAAAATATAGCTCCAAAGGACAGCTTATGTATAAAAGAAGGTGAAATTTATTTAAATTTCAAATCAGTTTTTATACCTTCAATTATGGTTGATTAAAATGTTTGAAAGAAGGGTAAATTTGAGCTAAATATATCAAAATCCTCTGTGAAAAAAATCTATTCTAATAGCAGAACTCAAAAAAGGTATTAATATTTGAAAGAAGGGTAATTTCTGAATAAATAATTAAATACTATTGGCATTAACTTTCCTAATATGCTTTAGTTTATTCAAGAGCATATGATTGTTGAATAAAGTGACATTTTGTATCAATTGACCCCACAACAAGCCTGATGTCATCAAAAAGATTCAATTGAAACGTAAAAACGAATGTCATCTTAAGAAATTCTTGGTTTCAGACTCATAATGCCAAACGACTTTATGCCAAATGACCTACCACCCTGTTGGATTAAATTAAATTGTGCTATGCTCACACAAAATTTGGTGAGCTTGTTCCATATCTCTAATTGTATAAGGCTAAAACGAGAATTGGAACATTCAGCTAACTTAAGATGCAACTAATCACTGTTGAGTTCAATTAAATTGTCTACTCACTAACAATGTGGTGAGCTCGTTCCATTTTCCATTTTCTTCTATATAAATTTATCCAAAAATTTAACAGAGCATCCCTTAAAAAATGTTTCCAAGAATTTCCCTATTTATATGGCTAGAAACAATCCCACGAGGTTTACTAGCAGCCTTCAAAGCAAATAAACGATTCCACCTCAAATTTCATCCATAATACTCCCTTGATTATTTTCCAGAAAACGATCGATTCTCGCGGGCGTATGAAACTTGATCAAACGAATATTTTCGACTGTCATTCTTGTTTCAGATGAAAAACTTAATATTCTTGTTTGTACTGTATTTTGCGTAAGAATCCCAAAAGCAAATCGTTGACGAGAAATTGATCTCAGTAGATACGCCGTCATGACACTCAACGCGAAAATTTTATATTTTTTATGGTATTTCGTCACATTAAGCTTCTAAAAGTCGAAACAGCAATTCTTCCAAAAATTAGGCCTAACAACATTCAAAATTATTTTCAGCATTTTTATCAAGCGATTTCGGCAGAATTTAGGAAAATACACTAGAAGCTCTTCCAGTAATTTGCTTATAAACTGCAAAAAATTCATAACAAATTACAACGAGAATTCCGCTAGAAAATGCAGGAAAGCCTTCCAGTTACTTTTAGTTTCAATAAGAAGTATCACAATTGATTTTAAATAGAGTTGGCTAGAGCCTTAGTCTTATTCAATCAGTCAATTGCCTCCAATAAAAAGACATTCATCTTAGTCTATGGGCGGTTCGTCTGTGCTAATGCAGAAGTTGAAATATAGAAGTGAAAATATAGGAAAATAGTATGAAACGGGCTCACCATTTGGGCCAGAGAAAAGCCCGTTCTTTCTGCTCCACTTTGCGTGGAATACACTCCACAGCTGAAACGAAGATTGGAGCATTCAACCAGCTTAAGATGCAACAAATCACTGTGGGCTCCAAAACGATTCTCCACTCACTTACAATTTGGAGAGCTCGTTCTATATTCCATATTTTATATGGTACAACTTAAACGACGATTGGAACATTCAACTGGTCTAAGATGCAAAACAGTGTCCTTCCTTAGCCGAGTGGTTGGAGTCCGCGGTTACAAAGCAAAGCCATGCTGAAGGTATCTGGATTCGTTTCCTGGTCGGTTTAGGATCTTTTCGTAATGGGAAATTCCTTGACTTCCCTGGGTAAGAGTATCATAGAAAATGGCAACTATGACAAACAAAGCTCTCAGTTAATAACTATGGAAGTGCTCATTGAATATTAAGCTGAGAAGCAGGCTATGTCCCAGTGAGGACGTAATGCCAAGAAGAAGTTGCAGCAAACCGCGATTTACTTCAATACAATTGTACACTCACTTACAGTTTGGTGAGCTCGTTCCATATCCCTTATTTTATAAGGCATAGAGTAGATTCAAAACGAAATAGAAAACAATCCAGATTCAATTCAAATCTGAAACCATTTTACTTTTACGAGAATGATAATGATGAATTTACAACAGCAACCAGTTGACGGCTGCCTAGCCACCCAACCCCTTTTATGGGTTTATGATTTATGTCCCATCTTGACGTGACGGAATCTCCACCATCACGGACGGATGCCACCGATCGGTCGCTGTCAATACGAACGAAGAAGAAAATATCCTTTCTTGCAACAGTTTTATATCCTTTACTCCCAGGAAAAACGGCCATCCTCCGTCCAAGTACCGGCTCTAACGCCGGTCGGTCGTTAGATTAGATTTATTTATTCATCGGCCGGTGATAAACAAAATTCAATCAGAAAAGTGTCATAAATATGAGGGATGGATGGAAAATGTGGCTTATGTGAGTTTTTCGTTGGCGAATGGAGACGCATCCCAAAGTCCGATAAGCGCGAGGGAAGACTTTCGAAAAGCGCCCCTCTGAATGGAAATAAGAAACGTGGAAAATCGAAGCTGGCCCGTATCGGAAGTGAGAAGATTATGATAATATTCTAATGTGGCCCGGATTGAAGGCGAGTCGTTGAGGAGGATTTCGACGATCCTGGGAAGGATTGAACGTGCCATTTTCCGCGGATCGACTCCGAAAGATGATGGACAGAAAACGAGGTGAGCTTGCATAAAGTGGGTGGATGAAGTGTAGCTTCTTTTTTAAAACGATGCAAGTCAGGATCTGGAGAGAACTCCGATGGAAGCGAAGAAGCAAAAAAAAAACCCGGAAGGGAGAGCATGGAGATAAGGACGAAAAGTTTCCTTTTCATGACCGTTATCTCTCGTCGGTCTGTTGGTCGTCATCGTTGGCGTACAGTCACCCCACAGTTATGGATCAGTGCTGAAATAGAAACGCCCAAATGTATGCTTCCTATTATAACTAAAACACCTCGCAGAGAAACTACTGTTATAGTGCTTTGATCCACAAAAGGAGTCGATTGGATCCATAATAAGGATCAGTGATTAAGTTGATCCATAACTGTGGGAAGACTGTAGTTGGGATTTGCTCGCTGTATACTCCGGAAAAGACAAGGTGGACCGGTGAACAAAAAATGCGATACGAGTCTGAAAACGAAGACGGAGGAAAAGCAGGTTGGCGTGCATCAACCAGATAAAATAGCTCAGAACGCGGTTCAGACATGCAATAAATCATAAATTCAGCAATCTAGATAAAATAAATGCATAATAAATGGCAGTGTGAATGTGGCGTTTCTCAACGACGGTAGGATCAGCTGTCCGAAGAATTGGAGAAGAATGATTTCGAAATATCTAGCTTTGCTTGCGGATTCAACTTTTTCTTCGATGAGACCAACTTCAATGACAGAGATGACGTGCGAAAACCAATATTTGGAAACGAAAATCCCTCTTGCAAAACAGTTTTAAGGAAGTTTGTTCTCACGATTTCACACTTCATTTCGGGGGGAACGGTCCCAAAGACTGAACCATCACGAACGCAGATGCATAAAGTCACCTGTTTTATTCTTCTTTTGGGCACTGAAGCAGTAAAGTTTGCGTAAAATTTCAGGGAAAGATGCATCGTGAGGATAGAGTCATAGTTATTGATACTTCTCCCAACAGATCAATCTAAATCCTGTTTGGCTATGCTAGCGCACATCCCAAACAATGTATGCCTGGAAGATAAAGTTAACGAAGCAACGAAGACATTACGCCATTGAAAAAAGTACTCAAATTCCAAAGCATTGATTTAGTCGACTTCCGGTTCGGTGATTTTGAAACAGCTCTATCATCGAAACACGCTCGAAAATTGTCACGTTCCTGTCGTTACTCGGTGGTCGTTTACAACCAATAACAACATATCTTCCTCACTGTTGGAGGCTGTTTTCTTCTTGAAAAATATTTATGACGTACTTCGAAACATAAATGACAAAGTGAAGCAATAACAAGGATCGATGAATTCTAAAGCTGATAATGGTGAATGGAACTTGTAAGACGAAACTATATTAAAAGTTATGATGTAGGTTTGAACAAGAAAATAATTATATGAAATATGAAACGAGCTCACCATTGAAAATAAAAATACGTTGTGAATGATCTCATTACTCATACATTTGATTTAAAATCGAAATCAGAGCTAAACTTATTTTTACGCCCCTAACTGGGGGAGCGTTAAAAGAATTGGAGCCTAATTTGGAATTCGGGGTGTAAGAAGAGGGAGCTTAAGTTCGAATTTTGCGCGAAAAAAGAATTAGAGCGTGAAAAAGCTTTTAGTTTGTTCTGAAAGAGTTTTACGAAGAAATGGGTTTTATCCGTGGTTCTTCTCAAGGTCATCAATAGGTATACCGGAAACTTCAGTCTGGCGCCATTTTCAATTCCAAGATGGCGACCTCCAGTTTGTGAAAATCACTCTAAATCCATGCAATATGGGTATTTACGAGACGGGATCGTTGAGTAGATGCCGGAAATTGATGTCTGACACCAAATACCGTATCAAAATACGCGTATTCGTCAAAATATACACACTCCAGTGTAATTGAATGGTATCTCATCTAACAACTCGAAGATTTTTCTTCACACTCTGTTTAGTGTTAGAGCTACACACCTTCTTATTATTCTCTCTGTGTAACACTATTTGAGAGTGTTTCCATAGAATACAATGAACTAGTAGACTGCAATGTAGAATGATTATGAACTAGTAGACTGAACGTACATAAAAAGATTATTATTTTCATAACTATAAATTCCATGTGCACAGCCAAATTTTTTTTTCCAAATAATTTCAAACTTCAGAAGTTGTATCTGACTATATTTGACAACGTTTTTGGGAGCATTTTTTTTTTTAAATTCGCATAAAACTAGTACGCATATAATATATACTTTTTCGGTTTTATATTAGATGATGCATTTTGGAATGTGAACTATCTCTAAAACCAATAAAAAGCTGCATGTTATAGAAATGCCTTTCTATAACACAGTAGTTTTAAACCTTTTCAAAGTTGCGGTCTTTTTAACTTTCTGCAAACAAATGAATACTTTTTTTTGCTAAGTGAAGTGTATTTTAAAAGAGAATCAAATCGAGAAACTTCTTTTTCTCGAGCAGAACTCAACAGTTACATCGCAACCTTTGTCATAATTGTGGTTTTCTTATGACTTTAAGGCAGTCATGCGACCATGTTGAAACTTGAAATGGTACTGATAAAGATTTAGAAATGGATCCACGTTTGATCGCGTTTGGAATTCGTCGACAAAAAAGCTTGGAATCTCTGAAGAATTGCGAAAATAACCTACAAAAATCTTATCAAGAGTCCACCAATGAAATTTTGAAAAGTTTTAATGAAATCTTGTCAATTATTTTGTCGAATTTAAGCAATTGCATTTCGCAAGAAATTCGTCAAAAACACGTCCAGAAGTTTGTCAAATGTGCACTCCCAAATATGTCCACAAGAGTTGGCAGATTGACCCGGAAGTGCACCAAAATCTAGCTGAAAGTTTTTCAAAGATATTAAAAAAAAACTCATTCAGACGTCTGATGACTTGGCATGGCTTTCTCGAGGAATCTACTAGTGGGGTTCTTAGCAGCAGCTCCGTATGTTCCTCAAGAAGGCATTCGTAAAAACTGTATAACTAGGAACTCTGAAAGGAACTATTTCCAGCTATCGAACATTGGGTGGTGTACAAGCATGGGAAACATTCACTCGAATATTGCATTTCTCTCGCTCACATCCACAAGCGGTCAAGAGCGAGATTGCCGTTTCTCCGACCAAGCTGAGTGTTTCAATTTCCAATGCGCTTTCTTCTTGTTCGCCGAGCGGCAAGTTAGACAAAAACGGCAACAGAATGATTCACTACCGACTCCTTGTGCCGAAGGCATCCGATTGCTGTAGCGAATGATTCTTTACATACCGATTCTGCACGAGTGGCATTCGTATTTGAGAGCTGAAGAGCGTTCACTGAATAGGCCAGGGGAAGTGGTTCACCTAGAGTGAATTTCTGTCAAAGAAAAAGTAGATTTTGTATGACATTTGACAGAAAAATGAATGACAAGTTCATCCACTTCTCCTGCCCTATGGTAATACACAAGGCGAAATGTTTCAGTGAACGCGAAATCTGTACATTTCGCAGGAAGCTTTCAGTGATCGAATGGTGAACGCGTTCATTCGTGTCTCCAATTTAAGAGAGGATAGGTGCTCTCTCCGCTCCGTATATCTTTTCATTTTCAGTTTATCTCAATCGTTTACGATTCGTCGAGATTGCGCAAACCCTAGTAGCGTTCGGCAGTCATTGAACATTCGGTGGCAGCAGATACTTTGCAGATATTTTATCGATAGCGTTCGGGTGAGTGAGTGAATTTTCCCAAGCTTGGAGGTGCATATAATCTTAGTCAGATGAAGAAATTTGAATCTGTAGTAAAAAATTGGCTGATAACTTTGCGGTTTTTTTTAGCAAAAAGACACGTGAAGCTTTTGCTGATACATGAATTCAACGAAATTATTCAAAAGTGTTCCCATTCAGTTCTCAAAAATGTGATTATTCTGGAGAAAAAATAACCTAACTTCATACAAAAAAAAAGTTTCTCATGTTGAATAATCTAGGTAATAATATGAAGCACACTTCATTTCGATAACTGAAAGGTAACGTTTAAACCCATTGAGTTCAAAATATTGATATTATCGAATACTAAGTGATTTCGACTAGATTGATAAATAAAACATGAAACCAAATTTATGAAATTTTCCAAATTTTTGCCAGTTAAACGCTAATAAAAAGCTGAAACTGTTTTTTTTTTCATTTTTTAAACCTTGATAAACCTCTAAGCATTAATTTTTAGTGAATAGTAGTGAACATATTTTTTCTTCCATTGGAAAATACAAGCACTTTTCAACTTCAGTAAAATGTAATTTCCAGCAAAAAACATTGGAAAATCCGAAATAAATGGTCCATTCATGATAAAAAAAAAACATGTTTTAAGTCGTTTTTGTTAAAAAACTAAGTCAAAGAAGAAATGTATACACAGATAATGGTTTAAATGGTTTCAAAATTATGTAAAAGGCATTGGATTCGGTTGAGTGTTCTTAAAATTACGGTCAAACAAAGATGTTTTTTTAAGTCAAATGAGAAAAAAAATGGAGAACACTACTTTTAACTTTTTTTTAATAACTGAAACAATCAACGAGCTGAAGATTTTTTCGTATCAGATTTCGAATTATTCTTCTTCTTATCCATCAATAGAAATGCATAAATATTACACAATTCGATGCATCTGTTTTTGATTTCAGACCATTTGCCATTTTTGGATAAGTGGACAGAAATTGTAACAATTTATTTGCAGACAAGACAAAGTGTCAAAAAGCAATGAACTGATCCATTTTTGCATTTTTCCAGTCGATACCTGATTGCAATAGAAGTTTATGATAGTAAATTGGTGTTTGTATGGAATATCCTGGAACCCGTTTATAGGACCAGTAGTCAAGTTTTTCATAATTGAATACTTCTGGTCTTCAATGTTCTGACTCAACAAAACTTCAGTGTTCAAGCTATCGTTATGCAATGATTTCAGAATTGAAGATATGGATTCTTGAACAACTTACAGTACTGATGTCGAAGAAAGTTGGTGATCTGTTTATGTTTAAGATATGAACCCCCTTTGATCATACAAACCATAAATGATTGTTATTTTCCAAAAAAAAAATAAAAAAAATGGTGCAATCAGAGTGAACCAAATCACTAAGCGGTGTTCTTTAAATGAATCAGAGTTGACTAAGTGCACTTAGTTCGTCCTAAAAATCGTTCAATTAGGGGTTTGGATTATGTTTTTTCCATGATTATCAATTCACATTATATTGTTTAAATATAACACAAAGATGGGTGGAAATATTGAGCCACGGGTTGAAAAAGTGCAAAAAGTGTTAAGACTTTTGGCCCTTTTTCTCTCAAAATATGAAAAATGTCGCTTGGTCCATTGACGGGGTTGGTGGTCTAATGATTACCGCTACTGCTTCATAAGCAGAAGATCATGGGTTCGATCCCAGAACCGTCCCTTTCCTTGCACTCTATGGTTGTCTCTTTCACTTGCTCCTATCTTCCGATCTTAATCTATCACGCTTAAACTATTCGTTCATTGCAATCGCTTGAGCTAGAGACGAACAAGAAACCTTTTCCCCACGCTTCCCTTCCATAATTATAGTACACTCTTCCTTACGCCGGATACATAGGTAGTAGGGTGCGGCTTATTTTGGAAAGTTCTCGACACCAAAAATTAGTTTGCCTCAAATTTTGAGCCAAAAATATTAAGATTTAGATGTGGCGCAAGCGACTTGAAGATGAGTTTTCAAGCTATGAAATACGACCTTCAGTGAAGTCGTCAGTCAATTTTGAAGCTCTTAGCATCATTTTGTTTTTAAATTAAATTTATGGAAAAGTTTGTAGAATATCAAATTGGTAAAAAAATAAAAACTAGTCCTAGTTAATAGTAATTTTCTCCAATTTTTTTCCTTTTTTTTTACTGAAAAAAACATTTTTGTTTGATCGTAACTTCATGAATACTTAACTGGTTTGACCCATAACGCGGGTAGATCACCTTTTCGTGGTGCGTTATGGGGTAAAGATCTACCAGTGAACCCTAGTCCTGACTGCTTCAAACGAAGAGAACAGGATATTATAGTAATCAAAGGAACACTTTTAGTCCTTGTTACATTTTAAACCTTGTTGAAAGTGACAAGTCTCGGTTTTCCCAGTTGCCGAGAATGATCTTGAGACAAGGAAAAAAAAAATTAGCCGAATTCAACAATTTGTTTTCTAATCTTTTATTTATTTCGTTCTCTAGTTTGAAATAGTAAGGACTAGGATTCTGATGCATGGACAATATCGGTGTAATTTCTTGGCTTTATCGAGGGATCCGATTTTGCCTGATAAAGGGGCGCGCCTGTGGAGAGTGCATGCACCACACTCTTCGAAGGGTAGGAACCTTTCAGTTAGAATCCTTACCTGTGATCAAGTTAGGAATTACAACTGTAAGAAAACCGAATGCTTTATCACTTCTCGATAGTGACAAAGTAAAACGACATGCACTACACAAAGGACACGGGATATACTACAATAGATCAAATATTGGTCGCAGTGGTTTATGTTCCGAACAGAAAAAAAAAACTGGTTCCAGATCATGCATTTGAAGCAAATTTAGTAGGTTTCAAATAGTGGAAACACGAATTTATTTAAAAAATATTTTGACTTATTAATTAAACAAAAATTGCTCAAAAACATGAATTTACAACCGAAAATATAATATTTTTCAACTTTTTGTCAGCTAATCGTCAATACTTAAGCTGAAACTGTTTTTTTTATTTGATAAATCTTCAAAACGGTATTAGAAGCAATTTTTCATAAATTTAATAACATAAATATTCATTTTTTTATTTAAAAAAATGTTTGCATTTTTCAATTTGAAGTTATAACAAGACGCTTCATAAAGCGACAGCCGAACGTTACTAGTGTAGTAACCCTTTTCTTATTTCCAGAGAATATTTGGAAATTACGGAAGATTTCTTTTAAACACGCTGATCTAATTTTACCGCGAAAAACACGTACAATCGTAGCCACATTATCCGCCTCTCTTCAAAGTAGCAGCCACGACCCTCCGGATCAGTTGCAAGTAGCTTCGTTTCTTCGTGCTCTTTTGATTCGCTCTCGGCTGATTTGTCTACAATGTCTAGCTAATAATAGTCATACCAACGCTAAATCGAAACCGAACTTTAAGCGCCTTCCATCTCACTTCCAATTCGTCAATCTAATGCATCTTTCCTTCATACGATCTACTCACACACTCTCGCTTACACGAAGTCTACCATCGTCTAGCCGTCCGTTCGCCACCCGAATATTATCTCTCTTCTAAGTGAAAACACTCTCTGCAGAGATAATTTGAATATGACACTCAATCGCACACAACACTGTTTCTTCCGGTTGCCGATTCTCTTTTGATTGGCCTTTTTTTCCTCTTTCCGAACAAATTATGTTCTCTAGTTTGATATCAAAAACGCTCAAATCGAACAACTCAGATTCAGTAGATCAGTAGGTTGTTTTATATTTTTTCTTGGGATATTTATCTTCTATTGTTCAGTACTTTTATATCGTACCAATTTTTTCTGGATATTTCAGTACTTTTTTGTTTAGTCAGGGTTAACGCGCTAACAATTACTATTGATGTTTCTAGCTTACTTCTAGCGGATTTATCAAAGTAACTTTATCTACTACAACTACAATCACGACGAATCGCAAACGATTGAGATAAACCGAAAATCAAAAGAATTACGGATCGGAGAGAGAACCAATCCGCTCTCAAATGTAAGACACGAAAGAACGCGTTGGCCACTCAATCACTGAAAGCGTTCAAGGGAATGTACGCATTTCGCGCTCACTGGATTATTCCGCCGTGTGTATTTCCAGTCAGTGAGCGTTCATCAGCTCTCAAACACGAATGCCACTCGTGTGGAATCGGAATGTAAATAATCATTCACTACAGCAATTGGATGCCTTCGGCACACGGAGTCGGTAGTGAATCGTTCTGTTGGCGTTTTTGTCTAACTTGTCGCTCGACAATTTCGCTCTTGACTGTGTGTGAAAGTGAGCGAGGAGAACGAAATAATCGAGTGAATGTTGCCCTAAGAATAGTTTTGAATTTAGACAAATTTGATATTCTACAAACTTTTTAGAAGTTTAATTTCGAGGAGAATGATGCTGAAAAATTGATTGGAAAATAACAAAGTTATGAAGGCTTTACTGAAGGTCATATTTCATAAGATGAAAATTCACCTTCAACTTGCTTGCGCTACCTCTAAATCTTAATATTTTCAGCTCAAAATATTAGGTTTCCCTGTTTATTTGATTTGAATTCAGAAGAGCATACGAATTTTTGGTTTTTAGGCATTTCGAAAAAATAAGCCACACCCTAATAGGCAGTCTGCTGAACAAAAGCAAGCCTCTCTGCCATAAAATTTCCTCACTACTGTGGGTCAGTTTTGAATGCTACATCAATCTGAACCACTGTTACCTAAAAACAGAAGGACATTAGCAGAGGCGCGTCCACGTTCAAAACCATGGGTAGGACAAACGTTGGCAAATATTTTGTGCACATGGAAGCTAAGAAAAATTTTAATTCTATGGAATCCTAGACAGGAAATTTCATTTTTTGAAGGGCTCAAACGCAAGTTACATTTTGGTCGGTTTTGAGTGAGTTGAGGAAATTCTTCTGTTTTCAAGCATTCTTACAATGGTTTCAGGTGACTTTCCCGCTTAACAGAAGAAATAACATGATTCTTAGAAAACAAGCTTTTCTGACTCTCATACAATTTGTATAGAATGGAAAATTGTATTGAAAGTTCAAAGTATATTTTCTCAAAACTAGTTTTTTTTTCGTTACCACAAGACTAAGAATGCTTTCCAACTCGTAGCAACTGAATGCCTTAAAATAGGAAATAAGAGAGATCTTGCCTGAAAAAAGAGACTTAAAAAGAACCAGAAAGAGGCTGAAAAGAGACCAAACAGGATCCAACAAAAAAAAAACGAAACCTATTAAGAGCCAGGAGATAAGAGTTTGATTCCTCATAGCATCAGAGCAGACACTTGAAAACACTTGAAAATCCAACTTTTTTTTTTAATTACTTGATTTCCTCGCAGAATTTCATCTGAAATTCAATTAGATAAAATGTTCAGATATTACTTTACGAAAATTTCTAAAGGAGTTTTACTAGAGAATTTCTTCAAGAATGTTGTGTTGGATGCCTCAAGAATTCAACCTGCATTTACCCAAGAGAATCACAGAAATGGAATTTCCCCAAAGACTCATCCGAATGCCTTCAAAAATTCTTTGTGGAATTTTTCAAGAAAGTTCCAACTCTTCTAAGACTTTATCCAATGTTTCATCCAAAACTAGTGGCACTCACAGTTTCAAGGGCACTCTTAAAGAACAATGATCTTTAATATAACGCCTGGACTCGTGAGAAAGTTTCAGCAGATTTCCTAGATAGTTTGCTAAAATAATCTTAAAACAAAATCAATCGAATCTCGAGATAGCATTTCGCGGGATTTTGTAATCGAAAAACATTGTATAGAATCTCTATAGAAGTTTGTGTAGAAATGTTCGGAGGAATGATTGGAAAAATTGTTGTAGTATTAGCTGGTGTTTGGAAAAAAAACTGCAGGAGTTTTAGATGAAATGCTGGATAAATTTCTAGAAAAATAATTGTTTTTTTAAGTACCCCTCAAGGAACTTTGGATTTCTGTGATGAATTTTTGAAGGAATCCACATGAACAGAAGGATGAATTCTTGCAAGATTTCTTGAAAAACCCGTTAGCTATTGTTTTTCAGGGGTCTACCCCGTTTAGCATAATGCCGTATGGCATAATGCCGTTTGGCATACAGTCATTTGGCATAATAGCTGTTTGAAATAATGCCATTTGGCATAACGGTCGTTTGACATAATCGTCATTTGGCATAATAGCCGTTTAGAATAATTGTGAAAAACATTGAATTTGATCAAATTCCTTCCATTAAGCAAAGGGGTGTGTATAAACTGCTCACGATCGTACATTCCGTTGTCAGTTAGTGATAGGACATATTTCTAATCATCATTTTTCAAGGAAACCAATATCCATTAAAGCTCTTTTGGAATTGCATCATACATGACTTCCGGGGTCATTAAGTCTGGGATATTATGGCGCATTTTTAACAAAAATATATCCAACGCCTAAGTTATTTCATGTCATTTGAAAAAAAAAGGAACATGGAATTTTATGATGCATCTTATGGTACAGCATATTACTGTACCACTGCAGTATCTTCCTTTTTCAAATTATGCCAAACGACCATTATGCCAAACGACTATTATGCCAAACGACTGTGTTCCAAACGGCATTATGCCAAATGGCATTATGCCAAACGGGGTAGACCCGTTTTTCAGATACTCTGAAATAAACATTTGAGGATTTCCTCAGAAGAAATTGTGTAGATATCTTAGAAAGATCTCCTTGAGGAACAATTGGAGAATGCAGTTGAAAGATTAATGAAAAAATATTTGGTGGAAATTCTAGGCTAGTTTTGGAAAAGAAAATCAAGGTAATACCTGAATAAATTACTGGAGGTAGTAGCTTTGGAGCAAATTAGGTGGAAATGCTTCTAAGCATCCTTTGGAAAATCGTTGAAATAATTTCTGGGAAAATCGGTAAATAAATATCTAGAAAAATTTCGGAAGATTCCTGTAGAATAATTCCTGAAGCTATTCCTAGGGGAATCTGAAACTGAAGAGCTTGTTGAACCCGTTAAAGTCTCTGAAGGTTTCTCTGCAGCCTGTACAATTTTGCTTCAGAATTCAATGCAAGCAGTTTTAGGAAAAAGGAGACTTTTGATATCACTTTTTTTGTGTAAAAGAGACTTTAGAGACTTGCATAAAAAAGGACAAAGTTTCTAAAAAAAACTAATAAACAGCCTATAATATCCTTTTCAAATCTATTTTATTAAACAAATTAGACAAGAGTAGACCACACTGCTTGTCTTTACAACCAGCCAGATTGTTCTAATTTCCTCGATAGCAAATTGACGAACAGCCAAAATTCTGTTAATTTATGGAGCTTCTTTGCCCCGGAATTCCCCTTAAGTGGTTAAAATCCAAAGGTTTCGTTAGAAACTGAAGATATTTGAAGAATGTTTCATCGTTTAGAAACTCCTTCATATATTTCATTGGAATATCATCAACAATCCTGCAAAACAAAAAAAAAACATTCAGAAAATCGTCATAATCTGCTCTAAATATTTTTATGAATTATGCCAGAAATCTCAGAGAAAGGTTTGATGAAATCATTTTTCAGGATCTAACTGTGGAAGTTCTATAGGAATTGCCTTACAAATCGTTAAGAAATTCAGCAATAATTTGATAGATAACATCAAGTCAAGAGTGATCGCACTTTCAGAAATCGCTAGCACCAACACACTCGTGCTCGACGATGCGATTAATCCATAACTTCATCCAAAAATTCTTCAATAATCTTCTGACAATTCACTATGGATGTTTCAGAAACTTCTCAAGAATTACTTCCAGGAACGCTCATGGCAATTTATTTCAGAACATTTACAATTGGCTGTAGATATGTCTAAGGAACCGACTACGAGGGCTTGTATATTGAACAGATGATAAATACCGCCATGCAGGGTGACATTGGGCCTAGGGGATGACTTTGACCGCCTCTTCCGATGAATCTCATGGCTAGTATGAACGCCAAAAAACTTATCTATGGCAAGCTATTGACTATGTGTAACGTATTCTTGAAGCTTGACACATTGTTCCCATTATTTTGGCATCAGTTTGCTGTAAAAATGTTGGCCCAAAGTCACCCTTATGGACCAATGTCACCCCGCACGACGGTAGTTGAATTTATTTTCAAGCTTTCTGCTGATCTAGTTTTTTTTTTTTTTTTTTGATAAATCGTGGGTAGGACAATCCTTTGACTGTCCTACCCAGGAATTTTTGTGGGTAGTACATGTCCTACCTGTCCTACCCACTTCCCGCGCCACTGGACATTAGCACTTATACACTGAGGGTGTCTATTAGTCGCAAGAAGTAATCTGGTTGATTCCTTTTGTAAGTGCAGCTAATTTAGCGATACTGGAGTGGCAAGCTTAAATATGTCGCTTGGTCCACTTTGACACCTACTATTTATGTGTA
Source organism: Aedes aegypti (assembly GCF_002204515.2). Classification (NCBI taxonomy): domain Eukaryota; kingdom Metazoa; phylum Arthropoda; class Insecta; order Diptera; family Culicidae; genus Aedes; species Aedes aegypti. The sequence goes on from NC_035108.1 coordinate 461,961,016, forward strand.
AAGACGGATGGTCCTCAAGCTTTGTCATAGTCTTAGGTATTTCATTTCTCATGGGCTAAAAAATCCTAAATCCCCTCAATAAGATTGAAATGAAATGTGAACAAAACAACGAAAAGCTACAAGATCGAAGAAGGCAGAAGGGGCCCGAGTCGTTTGAATCACAGTAGGGCAAAAATCATCTGAAAAATTGATAAGTTTCATATCATCACACCTCATTACGGACGCTTCATCCTCCTAGGCGCCAAACACTTGTCAGGCGATGTTGCTTCATATCAGCACTTTTACCGAACTCAACATAAGCCTTCCTCCCACCTGCTGAATCAGAAATTAACGAACTGAACCACTCGTCGTCTTTCGCAGCGTCAAGTGGATTTTTCTTATTTTCACACTTCATTATGCATATATATTTTACACTCAAGATTAACCCTTTCTCCGGCGCAAAAAGACATTCATTCCGCATCATCATGTGCTGCTTTTGCTGTTGATTTTGCTCCTGTGGCGCACAGAAGGCGAACGATAACGGCTCCCCGATAAGCGCCTTATATTTTCAAAAACTTTATAAACCATTAATTTTATATTTTTGAATGCTCATCTCCTCTCGGTCTTGGTCGGTTGGTGGCGTATGTGTTGCAACAAGCCAGCCAGCCAGCCAAGAAAACCTCATCATCGTCCTTGCGGTTGGCTTCACTCAGGTCTCATAGATTATAGTCACTATAGCTAGTTAGGAAGACAACACCAGGACTCGCGCCAACCAGGACTCTAAGACGACGACGTTCTGAAAGAGGACTTCTTATCTCATCTACACTCGCTCTCTCGCTGCCTGTGAGCAACTCGGCGATGCCGGCAATAGTCTTGTTCGTTGGGCAAACAAATGCTCCTACCACCCCTCGAGTAGGGGAGCTAGGGCACAACGCACCTCGTAAATTTTTCTGGGATGAACTATCCATAACAGTGGGTAGGGCAAATTTTAGCAATGGTAAGGATTTCGTTGACCTTGTTCAGTAGAAACGTTACAAGATTTTTTCGTGGAGTTATCCAGTGATTACCCCTATCCTGTAAAGGAAGATACCAAAAAGTTTGTATGCGCAAATTGCGGGTGCAACAATAGGTCTAACTTTTGGGATTGTCCCTCGCGTAAACGAATAGAAGAATTTCTTACCAAGCATGCTCTTCAGGATATTTCTCAATTCAATACCCTGATAGCCCTACATGTTTTTCCTCTTCTAGAAATCCATCTACGATTGACTTGGTCTTAACTGACTCTAGTCATCTTTGTAGCCAACTGGTTACTTATGCTGATTTTCCCTGTTACATTTCAATCCCATCAAGCGATTCTCAATCCTATCAGCTCCACTTTCAATTATTTTCGAGCCAACTGAAATATATATGAAACAAATATTGACTCTAATCTTGATGTTAACATTTCTTTACAAACAAAACATGATATTGACAATGCTCTTGAAACTCTAACAAATCCCATTGTTGAAGCCAGGAGCATTGCAATTCCAAAATGTGAAGTAAAATTTGAATCTGTGATTGTAGACAATGATCTTAAACTCTTGATCCGTCTTAATAACGTGAGGAGAAGGCAATTTCAACGCACTCGCAATCCTGCTATGAAAATTATTTGGCAGGATTTGCAGAAAGAAATCAAGAAACGTTTTTCACAATTAAGAAACAAAAATTTTGAAAATGAGTTTTCTCAATTGGACCCTGACTCTAAGCCCTTTTGGAAATTATCTAAATTTTTTAAAAAACCTCAGAAGGCCAATACCGGCATTGAAAGAGGGGAAAAAATTATTACTAATACTCAATACTATCAGCTCTACATTCATTTTTTTTTCAAGCCGACTGAAACACACGTTGATTATAATCTTGTCGTTAACACTTCTTCACAAAAAAAAAACTCGATATTGGCAGTGGTGCATTTTACCCCAAGTCCCCCTTATAACCCCCCACCACCATCGAGATAGGTATTAGCCAAGGATATGTGAGTGCGATGCAGAGTCCGATATTCACAGCTTGTAGCGCCACCCACTTCCTTGCCGTATAAATTATGTTTACTTTCTATCGTCTTTATCTCGCCAGCAGCTAGCATCAGTGCTCGCTCGCCCCCCGACTTGTGTTTGTGGTGGTCCTCCTATCGCTCGGAAGGATCGTTCCTTGGCCAAACGCAGACGACAAGGACGACGACGCGGCCAAAAGGCTCACACATCCACCTCTCTTCACACCGCCAAACTCGCAAGCAACTTCCATTTCCTGACTCAGCAGGTCTCGTTTTGCTTCCCGGCGGAATTGGCATGCTAATATCCACCCTTTCCCCCAGAGTAGGGTCCCATGTATCATGCTCATTCACACGATTATAATAATTATATGAAGGAGGCAAGATAACAAGTGGCCGTGTTTCGTCGTGTCGTGTCCTGCGAAATACAACTTCTTCTTTCCGGCGTTACGTCCCCACTGGGACAGAGCCTGCATCTCAGATTAGTGTTCTAATGAGCACTTCCACAGTTATTAACTGAGAGCTTACTATGCCAATGACCATTTTTGCATGTGTATATCGTGTGGCAGGTACGAAGATACTCTATGCCCTGGGAAGTCGAGAAAATTTCCAACCCGAAAAGATCCTCGACCGGTGGGATTCGAACCCACGACCCTCAGCTTGGTCTTGCTGAATAGCTGCGCGTTTACTGCTACGGCTATCTGGGCCCTGCGAAATACAAGGACTCTCTGGATCAGCAGAAGCAGAATTGCGAACCTGCCGCGCGAAAGATGCCACGGAAGCGATTATTTGGATTGCGCTAATGGTATCGTAAGCATAATATTGTTGCAATTATGAGAGGATGAAGTTGACTTTGAAGGTGTTCGAGAGTGTTTTCCGAAGTTAGTTCTAACATTGCCTTATGCTTTTGTTAATCGTGACAACACACACAGTTCGGATTCATATTAACAGTCAACTATCCCTTACTCGATATTCTGTACTTCGATATCGAGTTAGAGAACCATAGTAAGCGTTGGTTTTCATGGCTAATTCGATGATATCTTGGATCGCATTTGCACTGGTTCTGTGTCCAATAACTCGATACCTCCCTTACTCGATGGTCCCTTCTGTGGAGTTTCGATTATCAACTAGAAAGGAATCACCCTCCGCGCAATGCTCACACAGCTTACCCAGCCAAGTGTCGGTTCGAGAGTCAGGTATGAATGCATCTAGTCTGCAAGTTACAGTAGAGATGCCAACACGTCTAAACCGATTGCTGCGATCCATTATTTTGCTACCTACCATCGCAGTGGATTCTATATCCCACACCTTCAATATCGAGTTAGGGAGAGTTGATGTAGTAGTTTTTTACTTTGGAAGTATATTGCGTTGCGTTGCGTTGCGTGGTATCGGAGTAATTCGTAGATTGCATACTGAAAACTGTCATGTTGGTTACTTTACCCTTTCTTATTCCAATTGCTCATGGAAAACTATCTGGAAGGAATAACTGTACAATCAGAAATCAGAGATGCAAAGACATGACAACTTCCATTGCCGGCCACGCCCATCTTCTCCGTTACGAGGAAAGAAAAGGAAAATGGGGGTATGACATCTACTTAAAGAGAGGTCAGCGACTCACCGACGCCCTCATAGATGTCAAGGAGTTGGATATAGGGAAGGGTAATGGTCTAGGGTTCGCTATATGCGAGTGATATGACCGGATTGCAATTTAGTGTATGTGTAGTTTAGTATACTTTTTGTAATTGGGTGTAAGTGTGAATGTATTGTTTTGATCATAGTCGGGAGTGACGTTGCTAAGAAAGGTAATGTCACTCCATGCGCGTTTGTCTTCCAGGCATGGGGCACAGATATTTCCACCTTGTTTCCTAGCTAATGAGCTTTGGTTCAAGCGCCATTGCTCGCTCTCTGAAACAAGAAGAGAAAATACTCAACCCTGTGAAGCAAAAATATCCCAGATATCATTGAAATAAGTAGTTTAATCGGAACAAACTCACCAGCTCAGACATTTTGACTCATCTTCGGATCAAGAAGCAGCTTCCACAAGGAATTTCCATTCTTTTGTTGGTAAATGGAATCGAGATTCTATGGATTCTTGTCCTAAAAAAACTCAATGAATGTGTATAAACTTTTCCTTCGTTGAGGCAGCTCACGCAATGTAATGTGAAAAACCAGACAGTTCATTCTCTTCAACTTCGTGTAACACAATGATCATAAACGCATGCGATGCTCACATTTTTACACTAGCTTTTTCCAACTTTTATCATATAGAGGCACTTGTCGGCAGATCTTATATCGAAATCTCACTTTTCACAAACGAAAAAAACAACACTACGGGTGGCGTAGTACCCGCGGGCCCACCAGCGGAACAAAGTAAAAATCTATTATTTTGAACGCGATAAAACGTGACAGGAAATGTAAACTCAGCCTCTCACCTCACTTCGTATTAATTGTTGTAAAAAAAACACTTATCTCTTTACAAAACACTTTTTTAGAGTATTTACAAGTGCCATAGCATCAACAGTAGAATTGAAAATATCGCGGAACCGAAGCGAACGTGACAGAAAATTCAAAACGCAGCCGCCCGCGCACACGGCCTGCTGCGATCTTAGACTTTGGAAGTATATTAATAATAATTAGAAGACCATCTATGTGGCTTCATTGATGCAGGAAACTGATATTTTGTGGTGGGCTAATGAATGAACCAATCAAATATCGAAATGGTGAGCTCGTTCCATTCAATATTTCATACAGATAATTTCTAATAATTTTCCCACCTTGCAGTCTTCTGCAGTCGTTAAAAGTAGAGTTAAAAGGGACAAAAGATTGCGAGGGGGTTAAAGATTTTTTGAGATATTTAGGTCCATTCACAACCAATTTTACGGTGGTGTTAATGCTACTCAAATCATAGATTTTCATTTCAAAAATTAAAGAAACCTTTTGTGATTTAGAAAAGTAACGCATAATGTACAATGCCCATCCAATTTAGAAAATATGCCAAAAAAAAATCAAAACTTTTAACGTCACAATACAGTCGGGAAAATTCGTTGAAACGAAAACAAGTTTACAAATTCATACATTCTTCATCTTATACTAAAACTATTCTTCACCCATCCAGTACATTTTCTTCTAAATTCTTGAAAAGATCTTGCATTTTTGACATCCAATGGTAGCTGATTATAAATTAATATTCCGTTATAGTATATCGATTTTTGGTTCGTGGACATTGTGAATGGTGCAACACGCAAATCAATAATTCATCAGTTTTAGAGAGTTTAACCCTAAGCTACGCCGCCCCTTGAGAATTCCACTTTTTCGAACTTTTTCCCCACAGATGAAGTATTAGTTCGTTTTAGGCAATCCATTTTTAAATTGCTGTTACTAAAGATAGATATATATTCTTGTATAAGTTTGTTCATCAAAATTGTTGCCATATTTTTTTTATTTTTAGCAGTTATGGCTTTCTTCGCAATATTCATTATTTCACTAAGGTCAATATTATGCCCTATCTTACCCGATCTGTCACATGATGATAAGAAAATACGTAAAAGAGCTACTTTTGCAGTGAACTGAAGTAAAATTTGTTTTTCTAGTCACCAGCACTGGAGGATGGTATATCTGTCAGAACAATGTTTGACCAAATTCTATACGGTTCGATTTATTTTGGGATTTTTTTTTCAAAAATGAGCAAGGATTTGGAGACGAAAGCTCAAAAGACAAATCGTCGAAAGGGCAAAGGTCAAACACTATTTGCTTCGTGAGAAAATCTTCCTTCTTAAAAGAATCCAAACTTTCTTGTCTTGTCTTTTTACTCTTGGACCCTTATGCCTTTCTAACTTTTGTCCTTACGATTTGTTGCCAGGCGATGTTTCGAACTTGTCAAATAGGACACCATTTTGACCTTTTTTATCGTGAAAACCAAACACTTGAAACCTTTTGTTCGTTCCGTTTTCGTTGTTGTTTTCTCACGATGTACAAATGCAGAAATGGTCAATTGGCCCAGAAAGCTCTTAGTTAATAACTGTGAAAGTGCTCATAAGAGTACTAAGATGTCAAGCAGGCTCTTGAAACGTAATACCAGAAAGAGGAAATAATAAATAAGAAAATCTGATATTCGAATGGATGAATTTGATTCAACGATTTAAATTTTATTGTTTTATCACTTTCCACTAGTTGTTATCGTCTTAAGCATTTGGATAATTTGGATAATGCAATTAGTAAGAACGACTGTAATCGGGGCAAAAAAAACTTGAGCCATTTAATAAGATTACGAAAAGACTTTAAACGCTTTAATGATCAAAGGAAGAAACGTCAAAAGATAAAATTTCGAAAGAACAAAGGTCAAAAATAATTTGCATAGTGAGAAATTCATCTCTTTTCGGAAAAAAAGCTCGATCTCTGGTGTCTACTTTTTCATCTTCTACAGTCGCCTCTCCACATCTCGATATCGAAGGGACCATCGAGATAGGGAGAGATCGAGACATAGAACAAATTTTTAATGAGTACTAGATTGAAAATCACTCCGTTACTAAGTAAATTAAAAACAAACAGACGTAATTTTGTCTTCACAAAGTGTTTTGAATCCCTAATATCAAATCTAGTAACCTTTGATAATGGGCATATCGACATACGGAGAGAAAATTGGGAAAGAAAATCACATTGAGATAGGGAGGTATCGAGATAAGGAGGATATCGAGATATGGAGAGTGAAAATGTATGCAGCATGAAGGGACCGAAAAAATCATCGACCTAGCGAGAGATATCGAGATGTAGAACATCGAGATGTGGAGAGTCGACTGTATCTTGTTCCCTATGCCATAGTTTGAGCTACAAGCTATGCAATTTTCCAGGCGATGTATAGAACTTGTGAAATATGACACCACCAGCACCAGGAAACCAAACACTCGAGTCCTTTTTTGTTAGTTATGTTTACGTATGCTTCAGGCAAAAGGCATGAAATCTGAGAGATATCATATTTTTCTAAAAAGTTTACATGTAATAAACGAGGTAAAAACAGCTTAAAATGACAAACTCCCCGAAAACATGTTTGAGAAGGATGATCCGAGCTAGCTTTAGGCTCTTGTTCTGACGTGTTATATGGTTCTTCTGAAAGGCCTTCAATCAATCGCAGGCTTAATCTTTAAATCACCCTACTTCTTCTGCAGTCTCTAATATAAACAATCTAAATTTCTTTACCTCTATACATTTATACTAATTATTTACCTGCAGGGCAATTCCCGCTCAAATTATGTTGGACGTTTTCAGCAAGCGTCCTGAGTCAAAATACAACAGTAAATGATAGCCCAACCAAATTACAGTCAACTCTCCATTACTCGGTATTAAAGGGACCATCGAGTTACAGCACACAAAACCAGTGCAACAGCGATCCAATAGACCACAACGAGGTAGCCATGAAAACCAACTTTTACTAAGGTTCTCTAACTCGATATCGAGATACGGAATATCGATCACTCTATGATCGCCTATATCAGCTCTGCTATAATTTTTACCATCCGGGTTTTTTTCTGGGCAATCCTTCTATGTATTGATAAGAACCAGAGTGTGACTTCAAACTGGAAGGAAATATTGAATATTTGTAGAATTTCAGTGGTTTAATTTTATGAGCGTCGCGTGACGTTTATCTTCCAACAGGGTTCTGCAAATGGGGTCGCGCTACGCAAAAAGCATTTTTTATTTTTATTGACAAAATCGGTAGTGTTGTTTTCAGGCTTTGCAAAAATATGTACCTAGTATTGTTATTTGATTAGTACATTTGACATTCTGCCTCACAGTGGAGTAATTTGATCCGCAACTCGTTAAAATCAATTTAATGTTTCTGTGAAACCTTTTGAGAATGTCATGCTTAGTAAAAGCGTAGAAGGCCCCTTGGGTCACTGTAGAAATTTGCCTAAATTTTTTGCAATAGTATTTAGATGTTTCTGTGTTTTTTTTAAGAATGTTTCCAGTACAGTGCCTTCGGATTGCGGAGCGAATAATCTTCTATTCTGACGCATGGTAGAGTGATTGAATTTGACTGTAAAATAAAATTATGTGAATCATTCAACGATGTACTTAGAAAAGTATCCTTTCGGCAAAGTCGACAAGCAAACGTTTATGGTTGTCGGAACAAGCCGAAACTCAATGACACAGTGGAGTTAATGCATTTGATAAATGGGTAAAATTTCATAAAAAGATTCATTAAAGTATTTTTAGAATATTGTTTCAGAAATTTGTAGAAGACCATAACAGCTTCCTAATGATGGTCCAAAACAGCTGTAGAGCTGCTGTACAGTGGGGTAATTGCACTTTTTATTTGGGTTAAATATTTTACCCGTCGCTTTGATCTTTTGAACCTTATACTGGGCATATAATATTACAATGTATCCTTACAGTATGTTGAGGATCATGTTTTAGCAAAATTGTTTATGGTCTCAAAATAGTGATCTGAATATCATGGAATTCTGTCGCATAGGGGAGTTATTAAATCAGATTATTAGGCGAAACTGTGAATACATTTTAGATCATAAAATTCAATACCTTAATTTTTCAAGCGATTGTTTTAGCTTTCATTGAAAGGAATTCGTTGTACCACCTTTAAGCGTTGACGCCATTCCTATGAAACCTTCCTCGTTCTTGTGAGAGGTAAATATGTTTATTTTTTGCACAAAGCTGATCAAATAGCTTTGGTTTTTGGTTTGGTTTTAAGCAGCGACCCAAATCCCATCAGAAAGGTGCCGATCAGTAAAAAGATATCCTCACACATGTTTGAAACCACTTCAATCATAAACAACCTGGTTCACTGGAAAATTCGCAATATCTATAAAAAAATGATTCATTTATAAAATCATTCTAGGCAGCTGCAGTTTCTTGCGAACTCATCAGAGTTCGTTATGATATGACATAATAGATTACCGGAGCTGCCCTTGAACATAAGTGACTATTACAACTTCCTTGGGAAGATTCGCAAAAATGGTCGAAAAAATCATTCTAAACCACTGTGCGTTTTGTTTTTTAAACACGTCAAAAATCATAATTATAGAACATATATAATATGTAACACCCGTATAATTTGAAATGTTCATGACTAAAGACCGCCTTGACCACTGAAGTTTATTACAAAATTATTCAATTTCATTATTGAACAACATAAAGGATGAATGTCAACATAGAAAAATGTCTGTAAGATCTGAAAAAAAAAACTACGTGTGTCTAAGTTGATTTTTACGAGATGACCATTTATACGGTTGCTCCAGATCCTTTTGAGAGCTTTATAGTGGCCACCTAAGTTCATGAGCAATCCCAATCATCTGTTGTGTTTAGTAATTGATTTCTTTCAAAAAAAAATTGTGATATGTTAAAAAAAAAAACGCGGTGATCTAGGATAATTTTCACGAACAACCATTTTTACGGATGTTCCGGTTTTTCCAGGGGCCGTTTTTGTGACCACCTAGGTCCATGCACAATTCACATAATCTGTTGCGTTCTATAATAAGGAATTCTGATGAGTTTGCAAACTGTTTTGGAATATTTTCATGAATTGACCATTTTCACGGATATTCCGGATTATCCGCCGGAGAACCACGTTGTTTACCATCGGAGCCAAGTATTCTACAACATATAAGAGACTATTCCTGCACTAAACGGCACCTGTTTGATAATATTTGGGTTACTAGCCAACGAGTTTATTCAAAAATCAGATCTACCTAATCAGATTTTAGTTGGAAAACAAGAAAAAACAGACATACTCACATCTCACAAAAACGGGGCGGGTTTCAGCGGGGTGGCACCAACGCAGAAAGCTAGTATAACTATTCCCTTCTACCAAAAGCCAAAAATTTCGAAAATCGGTTGTAGCATTGCTGAGAACAAGCATTTTGAAGTTTGTAGTTTCATTCTGAAAATTTACGGTTAAAATTAACGTAACGCGACACCATAACTTTGCACCTAGTGTAACTTTTCGAAGCATGGTCCGATTTTATTTTTTTTTATGGAAAGACGTATCTTGACGAGTAGGAAGAGAATCCAAAATATAAGAATTCAAAAAGAAGTATTTATTTTACAATGTCAAAAATTAGGCAATTTTCGTAAGAAATACGTTTTCAAAAAACCAATAATTCGTTTGAAACAATCAAACCCGCACTTAACAATGTCATCTAATATCCTTCTAGTTAACAGATAAGACAGTCATATTACACTTGATAAACAAGAATACAGGAGAGCGGTTCCACTCCGTTTCGCAAACCCGATTATTTTTGTATTTTTTGAATCGCCTGAAAATTTGCATACAGATTCTTTATGAGCAAAAATGCCATTATGCACTTTCAGACCGCCATTTTGAACCTCGCCTTATTTTTGAGAAGGGCGTATCGGAAAATGCATGGCAAATCTTTAAAAAACTGTAACTCGAAAACGGTTTGTCCGATCGATTTGAGATCTTCTACAAAGTTGTAGGTATTACTTAGGACTATATGGAGAAAAATATGCACGGTTAAAAAAAGTTACAGATTATTTTTAAATTAATTTTTTTCTAGGTCGCATCAATTTCGAGATATACTCATATTTATATAAAATTTTCAAATAAAAAAAGAAAAATAGGCCCTTTTCAAGCATATTTCGTGTTTCTCCATTCCAGAAAAAAAAATATTTCGATTGAGCGACCCGTAGCTAAATCGTTTATCGTTTGATCAAAACATTTATGCTTAAGTATTGAAAAAAGAGTGCACGGTAAAAAATATAAACGATATTTTCAAATGAAAATTTGAAGCTAATAGTTCTAAAAAACCGCAACATTGATGTTTTTAATTTTTGGATATATTTTGCGGTTGTTGTAGGTATTGTTTAGGACTATTTGGAAAAAAATATGCACGGTAAAAAATAATGACCGATTTTTTTTAATAAAAAAAAATTAAAATCGATTTTCTATGAAAATGCATCTGTGATTTTAATTATTTTTGGACATATTTTAGGGGACAACTTATGTGATTTATTGCACAATGTTTCATAATGGAAGAATTATGGACAAAAAAGATATAATTTTATAAAATATAACAAATTTTGAAAAAATACGAGATAGAGGAAAACAATATTTTTTTATGTGTTTATTTGATAGCACAGAAAATGCATTGGAAGAGTACTTAAGTAAAATTTTTCTAGGTTGCATCAATTTCGAGATATACTCATACTTATATAAAATTTCCAAATAAAAAAAGAAAAATAGGCCCTTTTCAAACATATTTCGTGTTTCTCCATTCCGGAAAATTTTATTTTGATTTCAACAACACAAACCAAGTCAAGTCAAGTACACAACACTGAAGACGGTTTTACAGTTGAGGTTGAAATACGTGTATCTGTCGAAGGATACAATAGTAGAATTAAAAGGAACAGTACTACTCATCTTTTTGTATATTTACAGGCATTCTACTAAACAGGCTCCACAAGGGTTTTCATCACTTTTGCCTGTGTTAGTAGGTATGATGAACAAACACGTTTTTCCCATACCCATACATTTGGACATGGAAAATGAATAAAAGAAAAACGATGCTTTTTTAAACGTACTTCATGGGTACAAAAATAATGCGCTATGTAGTCAAGTTTTATCACTGTAGCAATCATCATTGAAAAAAATGCGGTACAAAACTGGTGGTGTGAAGTACCTATGTAGTATATAAGGTAAGTCTGAGACCGTGAGAGCATTAGTGTTGTATCAACAGTGATTGTAGGTGACGTTTACTTGCTTGTGAAATTGACGTGCTACGAAAGAAGATACAGCATTATACTGTGGATTAAGGAGGCGTTTTACAGAGGTATTTATTTTTGTTGTGCGTGAAGCTGTACAAATATCATTTTTTCGCAAAGAGTTATATCAGTTAAAGATGTATTAAAGTGTTCAAACAAAGTTGTTCTAAACATTGTCGAAATCTTACGGAATATAATATTCAGAAATTGGTTTTGTTGGGATTTGCTGAACAGAATAAATTAAATAGTAAGCTTAAAATTTGTGATTCTTGTCGTTTAAAACTGTCTAATTGTACTCAACTATCTAGTAGCGATGACTCATCGAGCAAAGGTAGCAAAGGTACACCGTTGTGGTAGAATCACATTTTTAATGCCACGTTTAGATTTACCGTGTATATCTCGGAAGTGATGCATCTCAGCTAAATTTTACTTGAGTATTTTTCGATAGAAATTTTTCATATTTAAAAATATATAGTTATTTTTCTGTACTCAAAAAAAAAAACGCATAAAAATATCGTTTTACATAAATTTGTTTTATTTATTTTTTTAAATAATTTATTTTTTATCCAAAAATTTTCCATTTTGAGGCATTGTGCAAGAAATTACAAACAATATGCTGCAAAACATATCCAAAAGTTAAAAACATCAATTTTGCGGTTTTTAAGAACAATGAACTTCAAATTTTCATTTGAAAATTTCGTTTATATATTTTTTACCGTGCATACTTTTTTAAATACCGTATATTGGTTTTGATCAAACAATAAACAATTCAGCTACGATTCACTCAATCAAAATAAAATATTGCTGGAACGGAGAAACACGAAACATGTTTGAAAAGGGCCTATTTTACTTTTTTTATTTGAAAATTTTATATAAATATGAGTATATCTCGAAATTGATGAAACCTAGAAAAAAATTGCTTAAGTACTTTTCGATTGCAATTTTTCTGTAGTTTCAAATAATCACATAAAAAATTATTGTTTTCCTCCTTTTCGATTTTTTTCAAAATCTGTAATTTAAAAAAAAAATCATAACTTTTTTGTCCATAATTCTTCCATTTTGAAACATTGTGCAATAAATCACATAAGTTGTCCCCTAAAACATATCCAAATATAAACAAACAAAACTGCGTTTCTGGAGAAAATCGATTTTAAAATATTGTTTTTGAAATAAAAAATAATTTGTAACTTTTTTTTACCGTGCATATTTTTCTCCATATAGTCCTAAGCAATACCTACAACTTTGTAGAACATCTCAAATCGATCGGACAAACCATTTTCGAGTAACAGTTTTTTAAAGATTTGCTATGCATTTTCCGATACGCCTTTCTTAAAAATAAGGCGAGGTCCAAAATGGCGGTCTGAAGGTGCAAAATGGCATTTTTGGTCATAAAGAATCTGTATGCAAATTTTCAGGCGATTCAAAATATACAAAAATTAAATTTAAAAAAAAATCGTCATGTTCGGTGGAATTACTCCGGACTTTTAAAAAATGTTGTTAAATGTCTCAATTTCTCACCAACAAATTATATTACTTCCATTTTGTATGTACCGTAATCCAAGGTAATATTGATAAGTTTCAAAGATAATTAATAAAAATTTCATATTTCATGATTTCGGTCTTTGCCTGTAAAAACGTGTTTACTCTGATTCAAATAAATATAAATTGATGACTGACAAAATCGGGCTAAAAAGGATGCTAAAATCGGGGGTAGATAAAATTGGGGTAGACAAATTCGGGGGCTGACAAAATGAAGTCATTACTGTAGATTGATTTTTTTTTGTAACTTTGTTGTTTTTCGTTCTGTTGATGTTACAATACTGTTGAAATACGTTTTACAGGAAATATTTCAATTCAAAAGTTGAGTTTGAGAATCTTCAATCAGAGCACTAGATACGAAAGAATATTGTTCGAATTTCTTTCCAACTTGTCTGCTAATGGAAATGTGACCAACGACCAACAGTGTGTATGGCCATTTGTATAGAATTCATCGTCGGCTTGCAGATGTCGCCTAACTTTAAACGCAAACATTTTACGAATGATCGCAAAACAAACGATTCTTTTGTACAACAGCCCTTGTTAACCGGAAAGAGAGCACAGCAAAAATCGTATTCGGTCACAATTCCAAGCCCAAGGGTTGCATAAATTAATGCCAACACAAAAAAGACGATAACTATGACGATCTTGGATACCGCCTGTTTGCAATGCATACACATATTTCTGTTTTCCCCAAACCAAACAAACCAATCTGGCGACACAGAACTTGTTGATGATGCAACTCAGCAGAACAAAAATAAAAACGCCGGCCGGCCAGCAAGGTTCAAGTGTAAATAACGAATCCATCGGCTAACAAGTATCGCCCTCAGCGCACCCAAAAGTGCTGATCCGTCTAACGCCGACACCCTTCCAGGCCGAGTCCTCGGGCAGGGGTTCTCAACCTACTAAATGTCGGTCAACTAATAGGCTACTCGAATCTTTTGAAATAGATTAATCATGTTTTTATTTTATTGAAATTATTAAAATCCTGATGGCTTTGATAATAAATCTTCGAGCCGTTTAGTGGAATATCTATAAGTAAATGAAAACCGAATTTAGTACTATACCATTTAGTTCCACTGGAGATTGCATCCTTTGACAGATACGCGTTTTCTTCGTACAATTATACGACACTCAAGACGGCCTAATAGTTGGAAAAAAATACGTCATTTGTTGGTTATTGCCGATAAAGAGCCGTTCAATGTCGAATAACCATGTAGCAATACGTAATCGATAAAGAGCACTTAACACTCAGCAATTACTTAAGTAACGATCCGTCACCGCTGTGGTTTGCGAACCCCTGCCCAGAACCATGTGCGCGCGCACATTCATTCAAACTGTCCTTCTGGCAACGATATGGCCCACCATGAAATGCGAGGTCGACCGACCGATGACGGAACCGGAGATGCTGAGCGCTGCACATTTTTCGTTTTCAGTGCGCAACCCAGAAGCGCACATAAGTTGGTGGCGTTACTTGAACGACTTGAGCAGTCGTTGATTGAGCCTTGCGCCGGCAAGGTTTCTGGATAGAGTAAGCTACGATCTGGTGACAAGGGTAGGAGGAGAGCGATCATTGCTTAGAGATACATACAGGACGGAGAAAGGGAATTCTAAGAAAAAAAGGATAGGGTCGTAAAATTTTATGATAGCTCTGCGGGTAGCATAGTTTTTACATGGGAAAATCGACGCGAGGCCTTTGTAGTGTATAAAACGATAGTCAAAGACGACAGTGGGATCAGTTTGAGATCAGTTATTCAGTGGACAAGATGATTCCCGATTCCATGCTGAACAGTAATCCCACTATGGGAGAAAGGAGCAAAGAACTTGCAGAGAAAAATATCTGCAGGATCTGTTTGATTCACACAGATAGAGTTATTGACAAACAGTGGAATACAGTGTTGAGTACCTGCTTTACGGCTTCCGCGGGAATAGCCGAGAAATTACCAAAGTACGTTTGTGTAGACTGTAGTGAGTTCTTACAAAAGTGTAACGACTTCAAGGAAATGTACAAGAAATCGGAGTTGATACTAGTTTCATATCCGTTGACCGGAACACTACCGAAAAGGGTGGAAGTGCCAAGTTGGTTACGACAAAAGCGCAAGCTCCCGGAAACTGCTTCTATTCGTGTACGGTCTAGCGATCTATTACCAGTGAAATCTACGCTTCAATCGCCGACTATAACTTCGGAAATCGGTGCTGCGTCGCCCTTAAAAGTTCAAAAGGTTCTGCCAAGTTCGGACAACGTCCCAACCCAGATCCTCCAGCAAAGCATAACTCCAGATCGCTCAACGGTTATCCAGGAGATGCAGACGTACGTCGAGATGTATCAACACTCTGCCCAGATCACGCAGCAATACCAGTACCAGTCATCACCAGTCTTCCCACCTTCTACTCAACCACCCAGACAATATCCGGTTCTGAAACAACGATTACTACAGCCCTCATTATCCACCTCAATCAATCATCAAAATCTCATCCCACTGACCAACCAGAACCAGCAGCCCCATCAAACACTTCCTCATAAAAGCGCATCGCAGCAACCTTTGCCGCAGCCATCACAGCAGTCAGCGATCCCGCCTTCCGTTCCCGTATACCAGTGCAAGGCCTGCTGCTACATGTTCCTCAACCAGCACCATCTGTTGGCACACACGCGTAAGCATGCCTTCCACGGAGAATACCGCTGCGGCTGCGGACGCCCATTCCGGGCGATGCATGACTTCGTGAACCACCTGAAGCAGCACAGCACCATCTCGTGGTGTGATCTGTGTGGGGAGCAGTTCGCGGACCGACACTGGGAACTCGGGCCGCATCTGGATCGGCACGTGCAGGTTGGGCTGGCCGAGGCGTGCGACTTCTGTTCGCTGGTGTTCATCGACTTGCAGAGCCGGATACGGCATGTGGGGTCTTGCCACGAGGTTGATCTTCGGCAGACGATGGAGCTGAACGGGGGTGAGATCAGGGGACAGGGGGCGTGGGGTCAATAAAGAAAGATTCTAGAGAAAGGTTAGAAAGCAGTAGTATTGATTTATGATGACCTTAATATTTGGGAGATGTCCTGCGGAAACTTCAGGGTGCTATGAACAGTGTGACGTACTTTCAAGCCATGTGACCTAGTTAAAGGTTAGAAAAGTCTTGAATAATAATCAAAGTCAAAATAGGTAAGTAAAACGATCTGGGAACTGAAACTGAAGGAAATGCAAAGTAAAGTTAGACCAAGACCACTCGAGGAGATGATTGCTGCTTTCATACTTACTACCTGAATGAGGTATGAAAGAGTCCATCACAAGAGATAACATACTTCAAATATTATTTAAGGCAAATATTCTGCAAACACCACATTTATAATTGAATCAGGTATTACAATACCTCAATAATGCATGATGAATTTTTATATAGAAATTGATTTTTTTATTGTAGTGATCGATATCGAAAAAATCCAATCGCACGTCGATTCATCGTTTCGGCTGGTGGAAGTGAAAATCTAAATTAATAACTATTTTCATATGTGGAAAAATGTGTAGTACTGAACATAAATCAAATAACAATTCTAGATAAAGCAAAGAAAACTTATTTTATATTTCTATTCCTTATTCCTATTCAAATGGTGCCACTGGTGAAGGAAACTGGAAATTGTATAACTTGGTGAGTTTGTAGTACTACTTCCTATATTGAGAGCTGAAGTCGATTGATTTTTCGTTGTTTATTTAAAACAGTTGCGTTATGGGTGGGTCTGCATTTCTTTCCAGAGAGCGAGAAAAGGCACTTAAGCCAAGGCTTTTGAGCCAGGGCCTAAGGGAGAAATACCTGTGTCCCATCCCAACAGAAGGAGAGCCAACACATGGAGTGTGCATTAACATTCTATCTTTCTGAAATGAAACGGTTGGTGCGGTTGTCCCCGTTTCTCCAATTAAAAATTCAAATATTTGCGTTTGCCACACTATTCATAGAGCAATTCTCGCTGAAACCAGGCCGCCATCGGCACCCATCGTTAGAACTCCAATTTTATGCAACTGATCGCTAGTTCTCGATAAAACTTAAGGGTGGTCCTTTCGGTTTTCTCAAATTGGTGGACCCCTCGTACGCCAGCTAGCTGAACAGTTTGCGAAAAAGCCCATTTTTCGCTAAATCTTGGGTATTTCTTCACGGGATGTCTCATATTTCGCTTGGAACACATAGCAGACTTAGTGGCATCGTATAGAGAAAGGATATAGCTTTCATTTAAACTCGAAAAAAATTTGGCGGCCATTTTGAATTCGGCCGCCATATTGAATTGAATCGTTTTTCCACCATTAGCGCACCGCTAGTTTTGAATTCTGAGATCACCATCAGAAAGCTGAGGAAAAATTGCGTTAGATAGGTAACAAAAACTAGGTGAGCAATGGTATTTACCCTATGATATGAATGATTTTCTAAATCATGTTCTATTATTTTGACGTATATGGCGAGTGCAATCAATGCAAACATCATTTTTTTGTACTACAAAGAAACAAGTTTTCAATCGTTGGTGAATTATTTGAGACAGATGATGAATAGGAGTATTATTTTGAGTGAAAAAATCTGGCGGCCATCTTGGATTTTGATGCCATATTGTTTTTAAGTGGTAGAATGAGTTTACACCTTGATAGCACTCAACATGTTGAATTTTAATGCTACCATTACACTTATTCTTCTTCTTGTTCTTCTTTTTCCTGACGTTACGTCCCTACTGGAACAGAGCCAGCCCCTCAGCTTAACTAGCTTTGAAAACAAATTATCAAGTATGATTTTTTAACGCTTATTTGCTACCTGAATGATTCTTCTGCATATCTTCGAGTTGAAAATAGCATTATTTCTTTCATTTATTTGGTCTAAAACCATTGATAGAAATGAACAATCAGTTGAACAGCTGAGATAAGATAAGAAAAATAGAATCTGATTGTTTTTTTTAACGGAGGCCTCATAATTTAACATGATGAGCACTGAGATGGTAAGAAATCATTCAACTGCTAAAAACCAAGATGGCGTCGAAATCCAAGATGGCCACCAGGTATTACAACCTCGAAATAATACACCTGCGTTTCGGCATTACGTCCACATTAACCCAAAACCTACTTCTCATCTTTCAATCTCGCTATTTTTTACATGCATGTTGGGCGGTACTTAAAACGATTTTTTATGGCTCAGAAAATCAAGGATGTTTTTTTTGCTTCAAAATTTAAATTTCCCTTCTGAAATAATGCACTTTTGTCAATTTTTTACGTTAAAACTACAGATATAACCACAAGACTTACTAATGTCCCGACGCGCAATCTATAAATTTCATTCAATGAACAACAATGCATATGGTAAAAAAAATGTTTGTTTAATACAATCAATGGTTTTGGACGGTTTTCATTTATTGAATTTATTTATTCATTATTACTGAATTCAAAGATATGTCGAAGAATTATTCTGTTGTCAGAAATCGCATTATAAAAGACAATTCCTATTTAAATACCTGGATTTATGACCAATAAAGCTGAGTGTCTGGCTCGGTTCCAGTAGGGACGTAACGTCAGGAAAATTAAGAATAAAAAAAGAAGAGTATATGTAACCTTTTTTTTTATTTATAACTTCTAATTTCAACATGCTGAGTGCTATCAAGGTGAAAAATTCATTCTTCTACCTAAAATCAAGATGGCGTCAAATCCAAGAAGGCCACCAGATTTTTCCACTCAAAATAATATTCTTATTCTTTACTCGACTCGAATAAAACTCCAAAGGATGAAAACTTGTTTCTTTGTAGTACAAAAAAAGATTTTTGTATTGATTTCACTCGCCATATACGTCAAAATCGTATAACATGATTTCTGTAGCCTATCTTACGCAATTTTTCCTCAGCTTTCTGCACTGAGGCAAAAATACTTAGATTTTCCATAAATCAAGACTTATGAACCAGCCAAATTATGGTTTCATTGCACGCTTAAACATTTCGAAAATGGGATCATAAGTTTCATAAGTGAGAGCTTTGAATTCTTTAACAACAATTACTTGAAATAATTATCATAGCAATCGCTATAAGAACTACTTCACTTTGGATGCTGGCTACAAGTTAATCGAGAACAGATCACATGCTACCAAATTATGTCAATTTTTGAGCACGCCTGATATAAAAGGCGATTAAAATTATCGATTGATAGTTCGAATTAAGTTATTATCATTGCGTTTATTATCGAATTTCATTGATTGACTTATGAAATTTATTACTGAAATTCTTCACCAAAATCATAAGTAAAACTAAAAAATTTCAACAATAATCGTTGCGGCGCCAAATCATGATTATTCCTTAAGAAATTATTAGGTTTTTTTGCCTCAGTGTGATGGTGATCTCAGAATTCAAAACTATCGGTGCGCTAATGGTGAAAAAACGATTTTTCTAACAAAATACAAGATGGCGGTCAAATTCAAAATGGCCGCCAATTTTTTTTTAACTTCAAATGAAAGCTATATCCTTTCTCAGTACGATACCATTAGGTTTACTATGTGTTCCAAGGGAAATATGAGACATATCCCGTGAAGAAACACCCAAGATTTATCGAAAAATGGGCTTTTTCGCAAACTGTTCAGCTAGCTGGCCTACGAGGGGTCCACCAATTTGAGAAAACAGGAAGGACCACCCTTAAGTTTTATCGAGAACTAGCGATCAGTGACATAAAATTGGAATTCTAACGATGGGTGCCGATGGCGGCCTGGTTTCAGCGAGAATTGCTCTATTATGATCAATAGCAATCGTTCCTGCTCGGGCATACTGACGGTCGTGTGTTTAAATTCTAAAAGTCAAGTATTTTTTTTTTCTGGATGGATTTCGCAATTTGGCAAAGAAAGCTCTCAGTTTTTAACTTTTTCATTGTAGAAATATTAAGACGAACACTGAGAAGCAGGTGTAACTTAGCGCCATAAAAAAGAAAAAACACTTCAGGGAATCCGGCAACAGTTGAAGTGAACAAAGAGGTAGGCAAAACTATGAAAGTTACTTTCAGCGATCTTCAGTGGAGTACAAGAAAAAAATGCTGAAGAATTCCTTGTGAAATTTTCTGCGAATTGGTGAAAAGGGTGTCCGGCCATTTGGCCGAATGGGTTGTTCGCCCGAATGCCATTTGGCCGAATTACGAACAAAAAATAACTACTAGAACGCTGATGTGTAGGATTCATAATAATTCATAACTGATCAGCGAATTAATTTGATGATTTTTTTATGTGATGGGACGTCATGTTTATCTATAAAGAAATGATAAAATCGACCCGTTTATTCAGGACGAATTTGTGAGCTCCCCATATCACGTCAAGACTCCAAACTGATGGTTGATTTGTCTGTGGGTTACCAACGGTATACTAAGGTTTCGAATGTTTTTTAATTATTTCATCAGAAAGATACACCTTGAAGATTTTTTTCGAGATTATTTTTAGAGTTATTACATTTTTGTTTTCTTCTTCGAGATCTTTTGTAAAGAATTCTACAAATATCACAGTCTCATCTTATCATGTAGACGATCGGGTTCATCTCTTAACATAAAAACACAAAAAAAATTGAAATGAAATTATATAGTGCATACAATATTGTTTCTTTGTTTTCATAATTTCTCCAGGAACTCCATCTGGATATTTTTCAGAAGCACCATCTGCAATTTCTCCGAAAGGTCCACTTGGAGCTCTCCCAAGAATTCCTTCCAAAATCCATCCAGGAGTTCTGTTTAAAATTTCTCTAAGATTTCTTAAGCAATTCTGAATTTCCCCTGAGGCAGATTAGACAACTAAAGCTTCTCCGAGAGTTACAGCTGGAATTCATCCAGCAGTCTCCAGCACCTGAAACTTTTCCAGGAATTGAATGCTTTCTGGATTTCCTTTATGAATCCCTGAAAAAATAATATTGTTTTTTTTTTCAGGGATGTTTAAAAAAAAATATTGGCATTAAAATACATAACTTGCTGAAAAAGTAAGAGGTTGTTTCCGAGATACGACCGCCAAGTTGACGTTGGACAAAGTTAGCTTCTTCTATTTCCGGGCTTGAGACCGTTACGAACTATAAAAGATTTCTACTTATAAAAATCCAATCAATTTTAATACTATTTGCTGCATGTCAATTCTGACGTATTATGGACATGTGTGTTATTATTTGGTTGGTTCGGTTACCACTTCAACACCGATAGAATCGGTCGATGGAAGAAGGAGCATGAGCGGTAACTCTTGCTCCCTAAACAAAGATTCCCGTTGAACGTTAGGTCCACGCATGATCCACTAAAATTGGTTGCTTTAGTGAGTTCCAAAGCCAGTTTGAGGTTGAGGTACTTCTCCATGAACCGCGAACTCTATGTTCCTCTCTTTGCTCAAATCGATGTTATAGTTGCGTGTACCGTAAAACGGGGTAACTTTGATAGTTTTTTTTTGAAGAAAACTTGAATATTTATGCATGCCGATTCAAAGAATTATAATTTATATTTTTAAAACAAGTACTGGCATCCTAGCTCTCGATTGCAGTCGATAGATTACCGAAGGATTTATTTTGAATGGATATACAGTCGACTCTCCACAATTCGATGTTCTATAACTCGATATATTCTATAACTCGATGGATTTTGCGGTCCCTTCAAATTCCCATACATCATGCTCTCCATAAGTCGATGTTTCTATAACTCGATGTCTCCACTAGTCGATGCCACGTGGGAGGAAAATTTCCCTCCATAGCTCGATATCCATCTAAAAACCCATTTTTATACAGGGAGGCATGGACCATTTCTGGTTTGGCAGTGAATAAAGGACTTGCAAGTTGTAATAAAAGTTTAAAAACATAAAAATAAAAATACAATTTTTTAGTAAAAATAAGGGATGTTTCGAATATTTTGAAAATATTGTCCAAAGATATTTTTTCAAAATGCTATCAACAAAATGATATCGTCTGCTTGCAGAAGTGACCATAAAAGTATAGGAAATATAGAAATCTGAGCCTTTGATTTTAAAATTTTTGTTATCGGTATGTTCTATAACTTGATAATTCTATAAGTCGATGATCCCTTGAATATCGAGTTATGGAGAGTCGACTGTATAATTTTCCATATAATCGAAAGTTGGTTTTCTGTTTTGGGGTACCGTAAAACGGGGTACACACTCAAACAGAGAGTGAGAGTTCGGTAAATAAATTCACCGGAACAGATCTGTAATTCACAGAAGTACCGAAGTTTCGGTAATTTATGAGCTTTTGACAGCCCACCAGATGTGAAATTACCGGTCTCCGGTGAAATCTAGTTGAGCTGTAAAAAAAATCACCGAACCTTCTGTGAATTTTCAGTATTACCGAAAACGGTAGAAAAATAACTGAAGTTTCGGTAAACTATGGGTCAAATTACCGAAATCAGTAATTCGGCTGAGTGACAGCGTCTAATTATTTACGTATATGTTTTTTCTGGCACCGTTGAATTATTGGTGGAGTGCATGTTTCAGTTATTTCGGTACAAACAGTGCTCTAAATATTTACTCGACATGGAAAAACGATAGAGGTGAGTGAGAAATAGCTCAAAAAATGATTTATATGTGGACTGACATACTTATTTGCGACAGGAATGCAACGACCGCTGCTTCACCGCTGCTCTCCCACAGCCCACGAGTCCCCGCAACATTGCATCATGGTTTGGTCTATGCTGCTAGATCCCTGATTATCCAATCATGTTTATAGTATTTTAAGATAAAATAAAGGTGAACTATTGTAAAATATAGGTCTACGTTGGTTTTATTTTCTAATAAAAAAGTGTTATTCCGGAAGAAAAATCCAGTGCACCGAAACTACAGATCTTCGGTGAACGTTTACCGAATACTCGGTAGTTTTGACAGCTGAGGTCCAACGCGCAAATTACCGAATGGTCAGTAATTTCGTTTACCGAATCGATTACCGACCATTCAGCTGTTGAGATTTCGGTAATGAGATTACCGAAGTCGGTGATTTGATAATGCGGGTAACTTTGATAGTGCGTAACCCACCGCATACTAAATGAATTATCATAATTTCTGTTAATCAGTTAAGCAAACCGAATGCAAAAGTAAAGACTATTAGTATGACACTTCATGTAAGAGTGGTTTTCATTTGAATCAAGAACATTTTAGGCTTTTTATACGAATTTAAAAAAATTACACAATTTTAGCATTTTTAAAACGCTTACAAACAATCTGTTCTACGATCACTATTTGATGTAGTTTTGAATAGTTGCCAATTATCTTTGATAGCCTAGTTATCATAGAACTTGAATACGGTCTCAAATCTCTTAGCGAAAAGCATATTCACAAACTGGGACCATTTTTGTAAGCTACAAACTTAGAAAATATCACCGACTCCGGTAATTTTTTTACCGAAATATAAACCGCTGAGCGCTCGGTAATGCTTCCGGTAAAGTTAAGAATTACCGAACAATCTGTAATGTTAATCGACACACAGCTGTCAAAAAATTACAATACGCTCGTGAATTATTACCGAGTGAATTGTAAAACAGATTACCGAACGCATTGTTCCTAACAGCACGCAGTCGGAATAGGATGATCGAAAAAAGAAAAACAATGAATTCCATGTTGATATCAAATGTTTGGTTGATTGATTTATTTTGTTTTTTTCATTTCTAAATCGTTTGGACATGTGTGCATTATTATGTTTGTTTGTTGATGAAGGTGGGACGTTGAACACCATCAGCGACATCAGCACCAACTCGAAAGCGCGCCTCAAATCTAGCACTACAGGAATAAACCAACCCAGTTATGCCAATCCTGGCTTCTTTGCAGCTGTTCACCACTTATGAGCAAAACCACCACCGATTCCGTCGTGGGTTACCGACGATGCGACAATGTCATCCAGAAATGTAATTTGTCTACAACGAAAATATTTCATTTCATCTTAAGAATAAGCTTTTTAATGAAAATTCTCAGGTCATACTTACGGAAAATTAATACCGGGCGCTCGTCCTGCTGTAGTTGTTTTTTATTCAAAAACCGTGTCACAATCACTGAATATTAGACAGTATCGTACGGGATACGATCGTGTTGATTAGCATTTCGAAACAAATATGGCGGCCACTGAAATTTCAAGTTACCATTTGTTCGGTAAATCATTGAAGCACTATGAACTGAAGTACGGTAAAAAATTACAGTCTACGGCAAATCTAAACGATTTACAGTTTTTTCGGTAAATAAAACGACGATTTCAGTAAAAGTAGTCAAATATTGTTTTGATTTTTTTATTTATTCACGGGTGTTCGGTAAATCTCGTTTGTAATACCGAAACTTCAGTTAAATATTTATTTACAGTACGTATCCGGTAAAAAATATTACCGAACAACGAGAAAAAATCTAAGTGTGTAAGTCAGAAATTTCCATATAACGTTAAACGCCTAGAGGTATGCAATGCCCTACAAATGTTCGTTGTTCATTCAATTTTGTTCGAATCATACTCCATTATCAAAGTTACCCCAAAACAGAAAACCAACTTTCGATTATATGAAAAAATATACATACATTCAAAAAGAATCTTTTGCCAATTTATCGACTGTAATCGATAGCTAGGATGCCAGTACTTGTTTTAAAAATATAAATTGTAAATCTTTGAAACAGCGTGCAAAAATATTCAAGTTTTCTTCGAAAAAATTATCAAAGTTACCCCGTTTTACGGTAATTTTAATAATGGAGCATTATTCAAACAAAATTGAATGAATAATGAACATTTGTAAGGCATTGCATACCTCTAGGCGTTTAACGTTATATGGAAATTTCTGACTTATATTACAAAAATGGTCCCAGTTTGTGAAAATGCTTTTCCCTAAGCGATTTGAGACTGTATTCAAGTTCTATGATAACTAGGCTGTCAAAGATAAGTGGCCAACTATTCAAAACTACATCAAATAGTGAGCGTAGAACAGATTGTTTGTGAGCGTTTCGAAAATGCTAAAATTGAGTAATTTTTTAATATTCGTATAAAAAGCCTCAAATGTTCTTGATTCAAATGAAAACCGCTCTTACACGAAATGTCATACTAATATTCTTTAGTTTTGCATTCGTTTTGCTTGACTGATTAACAGAAATTATGATATTTCGTTTAGCATGTGGTGCACGGAGAAATATTTTTACCTAATTTTTGAGTTTACTTTACCCAAAATTAAATATATCGATTATAGTTTCAACCCAAAATCTCTCGGTTTTCTCTTTCTCCCACACGAATGTTGTCAAAAATAGAGAGCTGCATCTACCCAATGGGGGCCCAATAAGCCAAATTTGGGTAAATGCAAGAAATCAATTTTGCGTTAAATCAACCCAAAATTGAGTATATTTTTCTAATGGAATTAGAGCCAAACTACCAAGTGGGGACCTTGGAAATTTAGCGAAAATTGAGTTATTGGGCTCAACTACGGAATTGCGTTGAAACAACCCAAAATTGAGTTGAATTCCGTTTCCGTGTGGGTTACGCACTATCAAGGTTACCCGCATTATCAAGGATACCCCGTTTTACGGTTCATGAAAACTTCAAAACGTCAAAACCTTATAACAGCAAGAAAAATATGCTTTTTTATAAAAAATAAGACATACCTCGATATTTCCCAATTTTTCAACAGTTTAGTCATGAAAATCAATAGTTTTCAATGTTGGAGTAGATTGGTAGAAAAATTTCCAATCGATTGGTACAAGAATCTTGAAAATCTATCCGGGCGTTAGTAAGTTATTAACAGTCAAAACCTAACCACTTTTCGTGACGCGAGCGATTTTTCGTTTTTCGAAATTGTACCCCAGTATGTTGCCGTAAGACGTTATCCAACGTCAAAAATGACATAAAAAGCATTTTAGTCGAAACACACATTTTAAATGCCATTATGAGTGAATAAGTATTTGTATTACAATGTAGTTCTGAATAGAAAACGATTATATGTTTTATTATGACTTTGAATTTAAGGATTACGATACGATTGGTTTAGTATTTAGCCTTTAAAACAGTATATTTGATAACTGATTAGAATTGCAGTACGATCCAAATGAATAAGGGATGGGACCTTCCGCTTATTCTCGAAGTGCACATTTTAGCAGATCTCATATTATTGATCGATAACGGCGCCGAATAACTCTCTACAGTCAGTTAGAAAGGGAAGGGAGTGTATGTAAGTGTGTAATGATTGTGATGGAAAAGAAATGTAAGTGTGTTATGATTGTTGCTTCTAGAGACCGAGAACACCTCTGCATTTCCACAATCATCATGGAAAGGGTATTGAGAGGGAGGAAAACGATCTGGGAGTCACCTTTGATCGGTATTGCGATCCATGGATAGGGAGAGAAAATACGATTTTTACTGAAAACAAGTTTTTGTCTCGCGGTTAAAATATATTGATAGAAGATTTAAAAAAAAATTCATAATGTCGAACTATTCAAAGGATATTTTAGTGATGGCGAAAACAGAAATGATCCCTTACCCCCGAACCATGCAAAGTTTGTTTGAATATTACACAAACGTAGCGTTGCAATAATAAAAATGAGTTACCATAAGCATGAAACGAGCTCACCAGTTGGTATTCCATCTTCGGCCGAACGCGAAACTTTTCACACTCGAACAGCGCGTTACGGTAAATCTTAATCATGATATCATGAGTCCACATCATGGTGTTCTGGGAGCACTATATCATGGGTCATTATTCTAGGAGAGAAATTTATTAGTGTGTTGAAAAAGAACCAAATAAGAAACAAGAGGAAATCAAGTGTGAGGTGTGACAAACGTTTAAAAAAACGAGTTAGCAGTAAGTTATGAGAGTTGTGAAATAAGATGCACTAATCTGAGTATGTATTTGAATGATTCAGTTGGAATCAATAAAAAGCCGAGAGAAAATCGAGTGCCAATGTTAATGTTTCAAAATTTTCAAACAATTTCGAATTTAAAAACCATAGATTTGGACTGTTAGAAATGATTGAAACTTTTATGAAGGTACCATATCAGATGTTATTGGAAACAACGCAACTACTTTCGCATATTTTGGCTAACGATTTATTCCATTCCCGCTTCGTTTATAGATTGACTCAATACAGATAAAATTGTACATATTTTAACATTTAAAATACAAAACTACACACGTATAGAGTTATTTTTGAGTAATTTACTTCCTAAATACTAAAGCTAAAGCTTCATAACACATGTGACTGGACGTTTCACGTACTGGAACCTATCCTAAACCTACACCGCTGTATCCCACAGCAAGTCATCTTCCAAGGCACTACTCCTAGTTGCAGTTTCCGTCCCCGTCCCCGCCGCCGTCGCTCCCTCATCCTTCTCGTAGTTGACCAGCGCCCTCTCGCCGGCACTGTGCGATTTGATGTGCGCCCAGTAGGAAGCCTTGTGCACCATCGCGGCACATTTGGGGCACCGCTTGGTCGGATTGTCGATCATGATGGCCATCTTGTGCTGTAGCGAGGATGTCGGTTTCTTCCGGGAGTGGTAAGCTCGCTGGTGTGCTTCTAAGAGCTGTGCGTGCGGAAATACCCGGTCACACTTTCCACAGCGGAAGTCTTCGTCGGCGGTTGCGGAACGTTTTGGGGGCTTGGGGGTTTCGATGGGTTTCTCCGGAAGGGGGTTGTCGTCGGTGTCGGAGCTTAGGAGTACCACTGATGAGTTTTCGTACTCGTCGTCGGACACGATTTCACCTGGTTCCATGTTGACGAAGCGCGTTGATAGGCCATCGGACTCGGAGAGTGGAGTTGTCGGAATTCCTTCGTAGATAACGTCCGATGGTGACAGAGGGGAATTGTTTTCGGTTGGTTGTTGGAAGTCTTGCGACTTTGCGCCATCGTCTTCCATCAAGAGTAGCATTGCTTCGGAAAAGTTGGGATAGCTTTCGACTGGTTTGTGATCTTCCGTTGTGACTGAAGGCTGCTGAACAGGATTGAATTCGACTGTATCGTTGGAGATGTCTTCGAAGGAATCGATGATCGATGCATTTAACTGAGGTGACCCGATTTCCATTTCCGTTATCAACTCAGCGACTCGTACTGAACCTGGATGCGAAGCATCCTCAGATTCGTATAACTTTCGCGCAATCTCATCCATAGTCACCTGATCAGCATGGTCAACGTTCAGTTCAACAGCAGGTACTTCCGCATAACTCCACTCCTCCTCCGTTTCCACTTCCTGTTTGATCAACTCCGGAGCCATCACCTCATACACTGGCTCCAGTTTGACCTCCACAGCCGCCTGCACCCCAACGTCCACCCCATTCCAAGCCTTCCGTTTCCACCGAAACTCCTCGAAATCAACCGGTTCAAAGCACTGCATCAACGGAACACCCGACTCGACAAAAGTCTTTAACAACATCTCCGCCTTCACGCACTGATCTTTGAACTTATGGAACTTCTCCAGCAGCCACTCACACCCGCCGCAAATCCTCTGGGGAAGCCCATCCTGAGGGGCCACTTGCAGCGTCAGGGCAAACGCAATCTGTGAAACCACCTTCGCATTGCTGCCAATGTCTGTTAGTCCACCACCACCACCACCGTCACCCTCACTCGAGCAAATGCGCAAACAAAACCGACAAATTCGACGCGCTTCCAGGTCGGCTAATCGTAACGCAGCGGCATCCATGTTGTGTCCGCGCGCCGTCAGTACGGATCGAAACTGATGAGTCAGTCAGTGGTGTTTTGACTAGCCTCGGCGCTGCGACGAGGGATAGAACCAACACCAGACGCGTATGTGGATGGATGGAAACGAAGCATTTTGGGGAGCGTGGGTCAAAATGCCTAATTGAGGGTAAAATGTAATGTATTTAGGATTATAAAATGGCTTTTGTTCCACATCACCAGGCATTGCGGAATTCGTTCTCATTTGATTTTGGTAGCACGTTCAAAACAAGCGAAGAAATACATCCCATCTGTAGCGGTCCATGATCGGCAATGTATCGCAAGTTGTAACGAGTTTAATAAATAACAGCAGCAAACGAGAGCCTCAAAGGCAGAGCGATGATAAAACCCATTTTTTCTCATTCATTTACTATTGGGAGTAGGTGTTTTATTTTACTGGCATGATACACAATCCCCAAACATCTGATAGCAATTAACTTCCCCAAGTTTGGAGCTTGCTTAGAGGGATTTTATCATGCACGCGAACACCCCAATTTAATCAGACATGTAACAGTATGCAATAAACAGGCTCTCATGATGTGCTGCAAATCATTATTGTTACAAGGAGCGATACTTGTGAGATTCTTTCATTTTTTTCAGGATTCAATCTCTGCACATCACTCATTTGATTTCAAATCAATTTCTGAGTGTCCTCCCTCCAAACTTGAACTTATTTGGAGGAAAACGGAGACCGTACTTACAAGTAATAGAAATAATAAACCATAACAGAAGAATGTCGCTGGTGTTCCATTTGTTCTCGCTCAGAAACATGTTGGGTACATAAGTGTCAAACTGCATACATTTTCGCGTTGACATTTTTAGCCCCGCCTATCTCCGCCAGCAAAAGATGTTGCGACAGCGACATTCTTCTTCTATGGTTTATTACTTATATTTTACAAGTTCTTCACAGACTATATGAGACTTACTACAGTAGCGTAGCTAGGGGGGTGCGGTGGGTGCGGTCCGCACCGGGCCCCGAGTTCATAGGGGCCCCCAAATCGTGGTAAGTGTTTCATTTACTATAAAGAATTTGATTTCTAGAAAACTAACAGGTTACAAGCAGATGAAAACTCAGTTTGACGATGACCTTGATCGGCAATATGTAGGGCCCCATAATCAATGGTATTAGTGATTAGAAAAGCTTAAATACCTCAAAATTCATTCTCGATAACTCGGTTTAATTTTGAAATTCATACGGATCTACCTAAATGTGCGGGGCCCATAACCGTATCTGAAACTGATTTGGAGGTATGTTACAGACCTCACCGTATTTCATTTCAATTATAATTTAGAATAGAAATCAGTAACCATCTTCGGGACATGGTTTGTACATATTCAAGGCTGGTAGAAGATCTCTTTTTAGAGGCTTAGCCTCTATTTTAATGCAAGGCTTTATTTTTAAAGGCTCTTTTTTTGAGAGATCTAAAAAATAGAGACTTTTTTTAAGATAATTTTTTAACTGGTTCTTTAGGATTTTTTTTTCAGATTCATCGAGAAAAAACTTCATAAATTTTGATAGTGATTTTTTTTCCATAGATTCTATACAAATTTACCATACCCAATTGCCTCTGACGTCAATACAATGGTTTGTCGATTTAAATTGATGATTTGACCTTGCTAGCTACGATTTCCATGAGCTGTCCGGTATTCGAATCAAAGTTTCCGGAATACGAGGCAAAAGCGAAGAGGCGCCCGGAATAAGAATCATGAAAAGGCCACACATTTCCATTTATTTAAAATTATTCCTGTTGCGGAATCAAATACTATACTGTTCATTTTCATTTGAGGATTTTTCAAAGAATTCCTATGCCAGTTTCTCCAGTTTGCCATACGGGACTTTTTACAGCAATACTTCGATATAACAGAACTCGATTTTTATATTCGTTACGTTACATAGAGGTTACGTTATATCGAAGCAATTTTTTTTTGTATCTAAAATTCGTTCAACATGTATATTTTTATTGGAAAATGGATCATGAATTGATGTTATTAACCTAGCAATCATTTTCAGTCTTTCTTACATATTTTTGCGTGTTTATTTTTTTATTTTCTTTTTATTATTGTTACGTCTCTATTGCTGCAATCTTTGAAGGAATGTATTCCAGAAATATCTTTGGAGGAATCCTTGAACACTCAGCATAACTTTAAAAGAAATTCATAAACGAGATCTTTCAGAAACCCTTAAAAAGTTGAGCCGTCCATTAACAGTTCTAGTAGGGTCGATGTACCAATAACCGCGTAGCTAAGAACAAAAATTCGTGTAAAATCGAAAAATAACGCTAGCGTCATTATTTTTACAGCTTTTTATCTAGGAAAACTACGAAAACTCAAATGTTTGTATTTAATATCGCGTGTGCCACTATAGGAATACATGTGCCTATAGTAGCACTATTTCTAATTTCTGTTCCTATAGTAGCACTAGGATGACGTCGTTGGCAAAATACTTATCAAAACAGTGTTTTTATAAAACTTCTATATTTTTCCTACAAAATGTGGATCAAAAGCTATTGTTTGATGTAAAAAATTTCAATTATTTCGTAAAATTAAAAAATAGTTTCTCTCATTAGTGCTACTTTAGGAGCAATAGGTTTACTATAGGCGCAAGGGAGCTCAAATTTTAAGCAAAACTAATTATTTCGATCATTTTTTGAACAAATTCAATCTGTGTATCATTGTTTCTTAGATAAATAGCTCCTCCGTAAAAAGCCACTAGTGCGACTATAGGAGACTGTCTACTAAGAAAACACCGACCCTAGACAATTATGGGACTTGAAGAATTTTGTTATGAGGAACTCTTGAAATAAATCCTTTTGTTATTTCTTGACAGAATTTTAGAATAAATTCCCCAAGAATTCTTTAAAAAACGTATCAGTAAATTGATGAAGGAATCACTAGTACATTGATGAAGGAATCACAAACTTCATTCAAAGAAGAACTAACGTTGAGAGATTTTCCATGGAAAAGTTTCAGAACGAATACGTTGTGAGAGTATCGGCATTATTCCAGGAGAATTCTCTGGGAGATCTGGAGATCTTGATAAGTTTTTGGACGAATTCCCGAATATATTTTGTAATACAAAATATCAGTAGGACATAGTTTCCCAAACTGTGGGTCGCGACCCCCTGGGGGGTCGTGGGACAGTTTCTGGTGGGTCGCGAGAAAATTTCGTTTTGAGCTTGACTTCCAGGACACATTATTTATTTTTTTAAATCAATGCTTCAAATGTTTGATATTGCACCAGTCAGGAATATTCACGGCTCTTGAAGAATCTCTTGAATTTTCAATTTGCTTGGGATTGGAATCATAATGGATTCCGAGACCAAACTTTCTGCATTCCGTAGAGCAAAATATTCGGAGATTGATTCAATAAACTTGATGATAACAGATTGTGATTATTTTTCTCGATAATTTGCAGCGACAACCATAGCGTGTGTAATATTCTTACAAGAATCATCAAGAACGATAGGTGTGAAATGTTTTTAGTTGAGGAAACTAAACATCGCATTTTTATTTAATTTCTGAATATTATATATCTTTTAAAAATAATTGAAAAATTTACTAGTTTTACCATTAAACAATATTTACTGGATGAAGTCATTTTATTCAAATTTGTATAACTACGAAAAAGTTTCAAATATGCACCATTTACAAGTAGTTCGGTAGCTTAGTTGGTAAAGCACTCATCTAGCGTATAAGAGTCCTGGCTTTGAATCCCTGCCGATCACGTGGATTTTTTTTTTTTCATAGTTCCACCGATAATTTATTCATTTTTACCACGTGTAATGAGTTAATTAATTTAACCATTTACAATTTCATCATTTTTACTACAATTTTCAGCAAATGATTTCAAAGTAGAAAGTTGGTCATAACCTTTATCTAGATGCCTGTGAGGAGAAAATCTAAAATAATTCGTTGTTTATCTTTACAATAACGAAAATCAATCAAAAACAACAGTTGTGCTTACTTTGACTATGCGAACATGAATTTTATAGATTGCATGTCTACCACTTTCCTGACAATGTAATTAAAGATCTCGAAAATTTAAGTACGAAACTCATTTTTTTCCACAATTTTTCACTGGTGGGTCGCGAGAAATTCTCTTGATGACTAGGTGGGTCGCGTACACGAAAAGTTTGGGAACCTATGCAGTAGGATATTCTATAGACGAAAACTTTCAATATTACTTGGAGAACCTTCTGAAACAAATCCTAAAGAACTTTCTTAAGAAATTCCTGATGGAATCAAATGGAAGGATTTCGTAATTAATTTACTGACGATATTTTGAGAAGATTGCTTTTTAGGTTTTTAGACGAATACCTGTACGAGTTTTTAGAATAATACTAGGGCATTTCAAGAATCATTACTCGAAAGAGTTTCTGGAAGAATTCATGATAAACTGCTGGAATAATTTATGAATTTCGATACTCCGGAAAAAATAAAGTATCATAGGCAGAATGGCTTGAAGAATTTATAGTTGAATCTTCTTTATATCCCGAAGAAATCACTTGGTGAAATACTTGCTCAAATGCATAGAAGAATTCATAGATATATTTGAAAAAGAAACTATAAGAGAAATTCAAAATCCTTGAATTTAAAATCCCTAGAATCCGGAATTCTTTGGAAACAGTTCTTGGACATATGCTGGATAAAATACTGGAGGAATTTAATTACAATTTTCTTATGAAATTTCTCAAAAAATCCTTGGGACGAGAATCCGTTTAGTCAATACTGATCAAATGTTTCTAGAAACTCTTAAAGCAATCTCTGAAATCGCTTTAAAAAAAATCTGGTGGAAACCCTGGAATTATTTTTAAGGAATATCTCAGAAGTTTTTATGCATCAATATCATGAGGATTAACTAGTGGAATTCCCGCAAGATCACTGTCGCAATTAAAAAAAAATCTCTAAGAACTCTATGTTCTTTAATTCCCGAAGTAATCATAGGGACAATCTCTGGAGTAATTCCTGAAGGAATTCACTGGTTAAAATCTGAACGATAATTCTAAATTCTATAAAATCCTTTGAGAAATACTATTTGAAATCATAAAGATATTGTAAACGAGAATCTTGGTGGAAGTTATGAGAAAACGTAAAATCATTGTAAACATTCCTGGAGTACTTATTTTCTTGAACAATTTCAGAAAGGTTTTTTGAAGAAATTAATGCTGGAATCTCTAAGGTAACTTTTATGGTTATCCTGAGGAGAATTCTACATTGGATTTTTTAGGGTTTATTAATTTTTAGGAAGTTCGTGAAAATCACAAAATGAACTCTTGAGAAAATCTTTGGTGTTCATTTTGTAATTAGTTAGCATAGTTTACGGCTTTTCTGCCATCAAGAATTTCAAAATCAAACAAAACACAAAATTCGGGTAATGTCAACATTACGCTAGAATTCCCAATTTAAGCTGTATATGGATCGTTGCTTTCCAGAGCTACTCCGCCAGCTAATATATCAACTTACATGGCAATTCACTGGTCCACTGGCAGTCCTCTCGATAATTTTAAGTAAACTTATGTATTTTTGAACAAGAATTAAAAAAGAAGAACTGTAGGCTCATTAACTGACATTTGTGTCATTTAACGACTACAGCAACATTATCAACATATCAACATAAGTTCCATCATTTATCAACATAAGTTCCATCATTTTAGTCATAATTTTATAAAAGCTATTTGGTCATCGTTTATTTCAACAGTTGATTTCACATTAGCGTTCGCATTTGAACGGCGTTCACATTACTTTCTTGAGGGCCCCTAAATGGAACACCGCACCGGGCTCCAAAAACCCTAGCTACGCCTCTGACTTACTGTAGTAAAACCAAGTAAATATTGCGACTTTTGCACCCATTAAGACTCACCCCAAATTTCTTATTATCACTGTCGAATCTCGCATACAATTTCGCAATGTAAATGTATAAAAGCAAAGTCTGTCATAGGATAGATTGTTTCAACTTTTTGACAGTTGGCCAGCTAGTCTACCTAGTTAAAAAAAAATCTTGCTCTATGCGATTGTGTGATTTGTGCGCTATAAATCGTACTGTGATAATCGTTGAGTCTAATCGGGGGGAAATGTCGCAGCGAAATCATGCTTGGAGGGATGCCAAATTTCTCACAGAAATCTACAGGGTGTCCATTCAAAATCAGTTTTCAAATTCCCGGATTTTTCCCGAATGCCCAAAAATTTAAAATCGGATGACATCATGGTCCTTGTGACTGATGACCCAGACATTTGTATAGAAAGTTGTGATATTTGTTGAGACCTTCAAAATACTTGTTTTCAAAAATCAAATGCATAATATTTTTGTTTTCACTTTAAAAAACTTTATGCAGTTAGATCATATCAGACACCATTGCATTGGTCAATATGTAGATTGTCCAGTATATAGATTGTCGAATAATGGAAAATATTAACAAGTTCCTGAAATATTTACTATAAAAACTGTAACTGCAGTTTCATAAATATTGTAACAAATAGATTAGAGGATTATGTAAACCTATTCCTCTTAGAAGGGATTTACGAATTCTCCAGCTTCTTTCAATTGGATGATAAATATTGAGTATAAATAATCGATCAAAACATTTGCAAATCTCCAATTTTTTAGTACTAACTGGTCAAATTTGGAATATTTAGGAGTTTTTTAAAACTAAATGCTGCGGTTTGTAAACTGACAGCTTCAATTTCCAATCAGTTTTGGACAAACAGATATACTGTTGATTGAAAAGTTTAATAGACAAAGTAAAGATTTTTAGCAAACTTTACCGAACTGAAAATTTGTTGAAATTCAATTTGCGCCAGGTCTTAGATTTTTTAGAAACCATCAATTCACTTTTCTTACAAAAAGATCTCTAGTATATTAAAAAAAAAGCATTGAAAAAAATGTTTGGCACAGTAAAAATAACCTTTCCATACTTACAGTAGTTTCATTCGAAAGGGTTAAGGATACCGTGCATAAATTTTAAAA
Organism: Aedes aegypti; assembly: GCF_002204515.2. Taxonomy (NCBI): domain Eukaryota; kingdom Metazoa; phylum Arthropoda; class Insecta; order Diptera; family Culicidae; genus Aedes; species Aedes aegypti. Next base: position 461,996,880 of record NC_035108.1, read on the forward strand.
TCATAGGTGACATTTAAAAATAATATGAAAAAAGTTAATTATTTCTACAAAACGGCAAAATCGTTTTTGAGTTATGGCATACCTTTAAAATGATATCATCATGATGATATATAAAAAAACGTTAATGGCTTGCTTGCTAAAAAATGACGTAAATCCAAACAAGCATCTTAGCAGGAATCCATCAACGATTTTTAGAAGAATGTCGTCAAGCACAAAACAAAAATCTGCCCCTTGAATTCATACTGGATCTCGCAAGCTATTCGTTATCAAGAACAGTAAGAATTTGGTAAATCTACAGAAAACCATAAGGAATCTCGTCAGGGACCTCATAAAGACTGTAGATTAATTAAGCAATAGGATGTCCCAGAAAGTATGGGCACGACTTCACCTTTTCAAGACTAGTGAAAATGAAAATCTTATTGTTACACATTTGGTTACTGTACCCAACAAGAGTAGATTGCGACTTTTTAATGTTCAATTTAATTGTTAATGTGTTGACTTCGTAACATTTATTTGAAGCATCATTTACCAGTCTTGCACGAATCGCGTTATTTTTGAGCGACTTACAAAATTTGTTCCATTTCAAAAATAGCGAAAAATAAAATATTAGCAACGATATGATAATTGATTGAATTATCATTTATTGAAATTGAAATTTTAAACTTAAGCATGTAAAATTTGTATTTGTACTAAAAATATGGTGGTCGATGTAAGAATGGTCAAAGAACAAATCTGTATGTTAACGTAAAAACATGAATAAATCTATAATTTATGTTCCCTACTCAAGAGAATAGGGATTATCCTTTTGTAAATCTGAAATATATTATTTTTATTACTATTTAAAATACCTGAAGAGTTATAACTTCGTGATGTTGTCTTATATTGAGTGAAAAATACGAGATTTTTTTGAATTTTACCATTTTTCGAGTGTTTTCTAACAAAGCCAAATAAAATTTCAAACAAAAAATTAAGTAAAATATCCTTGAAACAATGTACTTGAAATCACCACGGCAAAAGATTTTGATAAAAACATATTTTACTAGTTATTAAAAAAAAACAAAATGTAGGGTCTGTACTGACCAGATAAGAACTGATTTTCTAAAATCAAAAATACAAAAATATAAAAACATTTGATTGTTTGGAAAAGTACTATGATTTTCATTATCAAAGTCGTGCCCATACATTCTGGGACACCCTATAGAAATCCAAACAAGGTTTACCAAAAATCAGTAATAGCGTCTCTAGGAATCCATCAATCAGGAATCCCTCATGAACCCAGGAAAGTCCAGGATTTCAGTAAGAAACCACTCAGATTTCCTAATAAATTTCACAAAAAAAAAAATAAATTCAGTTTGTTATCAACTGCTAGGAAATTTTTAAAAAATTTCATGAAAAACAAAATTTTTTAGAGAATTCCCAAAAAATCTTTTATGGAATCCGCAAATTATTCGCTCCGATTTCCGTTAGTATTCTTACAAAGATATTATCATTTTCATGAGCCCTCATGGAAATTTATCAAGCATCCTACCAAGAACCTTGCCAGAAATCTTTAAGTACCTTTCCAGATTTTTTTCAAGGATTCGATAAGATTTCCTATGATTCAATTCAATTCAATATAATATTCAATAATATTCAATGTCTTCAGCCAGAAATTCACAAAAGATCTAAAAAGAAACCGGAGAAAAATGTGAGAAAAAATTTCCCAGATATTTTCTGAAAACCAATGATTTTTTTACAGGATTTCGCTAGAAAAACTAACTCTATCAACTCACAAAAAGTCATAATGTCAGTTTTGATACAAAGTGTGAATTGTTAAGCAGTCGTGTTCCTCTTACAAAATTTTCTAGTTTCGCCCGTAGTGCTTTTCCCGGTGTGTTCGACAATTTCCCGGGTATTTCCCGTATTTTTCCCGGTCATTTGGAATTCCCGGGTTTTTCCCGCTTTTCCCGGATTTCCCGGATGGATGGACACCCTGAATCTAAATACTGAGGGATGTCAAAATTATCAAAGATATCGGAAAGACTCAATAATTCAGGCTTTCGACATGGATGGTAGAGATGGTCGGGTCTCGGGTTTTCAAACCCGAAACCCGACGGGTTCGGGTCGGGTTTGAAATTTTTTATTTTTTCAGGTTTGAAAATTTTTATTTTAAATTTTTGATTCCATGGTCTGCAATAATTCAATCGGTCATTTTACCCATGTTGCAGTGCTGACTTGGGCTTCGGGTAAGATCTCATAAAGTGTACCCCTAACACTAAATTCGGCAAGCTATTGGATTTTGAAAAAAAAAGTTTTGAATAAGATGTTCTGTCCAGAAGTATGAGGGTCCCAGAAACACAGGACTTGATTTGTTTTAAGTATTATTCAATGAAAAATTTGACTATTTTCATACTTTTTATCCAATGGGGAAATATCATAACTCATAGCATAGCATAGACTGACTGTACATGTCAATGGATGCTACTCCGTGATTGATCCGAACCGGTAAGAATTGCACTTCGATCCATATGAATAAGGGATGGGATTTTCCGCATATTCTCGAAGTGCATTTTTAGCAGCTCTCATATTATTGATCAATAACGGCGCCGGCCAAGTCCTTACAGTCAGTTGGGAAGGGTAAAAAACGTTATTGTGTAATGATCGTTGCTTCTAAAGACCGAGAATACCTCTGCATCTCCACAATCATCACGGGACAGGTTGATTAGTGAGGAAGGAAAAAGATCTGGGAGTCACCTTTGGTCGGTGATGCGATCCATGGATTAGGAGGGAAAATAGGAAACTTAAAACTAGTGTTGCATTGTTGTATCGCAGTAAAAATATATTGAGAGAAATTATAAAAAAAGTCGACATTCATAATATCGAACTATTCAGAGGTTATTTTTAGTAATGACGAAGACAAAAAGGATTGCGTATTTTAAAAGTGTACGTAACCATTCAAAGTATGTTTGAAAATTAAAATAAAATTAAAAAAAAAGTTACGTTGCAACAAAAAAATGTCTTACGTCGACATTCATAATGTCGAACTATTCAAAGGTTATTTTGATCAATGACGAAAACATAATGGTATATTAAGTTTGAATGAAACGCGGAAAAGTCGACACTTGTAGTGACGAACCATTCATAGCTTGTTTGAAAATAAAATATAAGCTGCTTATAGCAACGATAAAAATGAATTATCATAAGCATGAAACGATCTCACCAGTACTTCGTCCTCGGCTAAACACGAAGCTTTTCGCACTTGATCAACACGAACCGAACACGATTGGTCTCGACTCCGTTGCGCGTCCCACTGGAACATGCAACCTAATCAAAAGACCACGCACTATTGTCGTTTTTTTTGTCCGCAATCGAATGACGCGAACCGAACACGCTTTGTTTTGATTCCGTCGCACGTTCCACCGGAACACGCAACCAAATCAAAAGACCACGCACTCTGCTCTGGCCTCTGTAAAGCACCGGGCAAACGAACGAAGCCACCGAAATACACTCCGAGCGCGAGAAAATGAATCGGACTGCTTGGGTCTTCGCAAAGCACTCAATGGGGAAATATCATAACTCATAGAAGATTAATTCGTTTCTGGGCTTCTGTATAATTTGTATGGAGTGAACATTTGGTGAAAATCTTCAAAGCCGTTTTTTTGGGGGTAAGTTTGTGTCACTTACAATCTTTTGTTATTTAAATCACATTTTTATATGGAATTTTGAATTACTAGAGCAAAAGTTGTATCAAGAATTCAACAATTTTGCCTCATATAGGGTGAAGCTACATTTTCCGACTGCACTTAAAAAATGCTCTTTTCATCTCCAGAAATTCAAAATACAGGAAAATTCTTTCATTATTATCGAAACATTAAACGTTTCATGATGCTAAATGAATCGATTATTTGTTATCCCTTTTGGATAGTTTTAAAGTTAAAGTGATCTTTAAACTTATTCTGTCCTCAGCATTATTGACATCCATTTTTTAGTTCCAATTGATCAAATTTCTATTGTTGTTCTAGTTTTTAATACCTTTGACGCAGTCTTTCAAAAAAAAAAAAAAAAAATACGATAGCATTCATGTGTGGATTTTATTCAAATTTTTTTTTGATGAAATGGAATGGATTTAATTCAAATTTAACTTTAGGCTTGTACTGATCTCAACGAAAACTTCATCAACCACGACATACAAAACAGAAAAATGCCTCAAAATACTGAAAACCGCATCAAAACAGATTTTCTGATAGCATTGCAAATACCGTTTTGATTCATATTACGGACAGCTTCTAATTTCGGACACTCTACTTTGTATGGAAAACATTTCACACGAAATGTTTCAATTTTTACCGTTAAAGAGTTCTCACTTTCAAGGCTCGTTTTCTATTTGTGATTTTCATGAGCTGTCCGGAATTCAAATCACAGTGTCCGAAATATGAGGCAAAAGTGAGGAAGCGTCCGGAATAAGAAGAAGAGGATAATAAGGAAGACGTTCACAGATTTCCATTTTTTGAAATTTACTCATGTTGTGGAACCAAAATCTTCACCCACCATTCGAAAGCTAAGGGTTTTGAGGGCTCAATAACACTAAGGAATAATACAGAATTATTTATTGTATATGCCTTTTGATGAGTTACACTTCACTGAGACCTTAAGTGTCCGTAATATGAATCAAAACGGTATGTTTAAATATAAAGTTCTGATAGAAAACCAAGCAATTGGAATCAAGTCGGTACTTCACAGATATAGCCATATTTCTTAAAATCTTGCAAAACCGTTAAGCAAAATTTTGATTCAATTTTTTTAAACTGAAGGACAATAATTGATAAAACATACTGTGAGATTCAGATACACGGAAAACACAAATTACACATATATTCGAATGTTGAATTTTAAGTCAAATTTTTAAAATACTCGCAAGCTATCATTTTCTAGCTTTTTTTTGCAAGATCTTCGACAAATTTCTCAAAATCCTGTCAGTTTTTAACAGGATTGAAAAAAAAATAAAATTCTTCACTGTTTTCATATAAACTGCCCAAATTTTCTAGTTTTTTAATAAGATTTTCCAGTAATATCTCTATGAGCTATTTTCGATCGAAAGAAATCGTCATAAAATTGTCTGAAACTTTCCGGAAACCTTTTCACATCTCCAGAGACAATCGTCACAGAAGTCGTCCATTCTGCGACGTTTGTCTTTGGAGATATGAAAAGGTTTCCGGAAAGTTTCAGACAATTTCATGACGATTTCTTTCGATCGAAAATTGGCCATTGAGAAGTCTCTTGAAATATTCTCAGCTGCTTCCATCGGTGATGCTTGGTGGATATCTAGCTATTGAGGTTATTCTACGAGTGGCTTGAGGTGAGAATTGTCGGTCTCGTATAGCGAGGTGACAATTCTCGACTCGAATGAAGTGATTTGCCGTGTAAATCAAATGGAGAGCCACTTCACTCGAGTCGAAAATATTCACCTCGGTATACGAAACCGACAATTTTCACCTCACGCCACTCGTAGAATAAACCCAAATATATTTCAAAATAATAATAACGAGGTCTTCGTACATTCCTTGTGAAATACTTAACGGCACAAACCATTCAATCTTATGAAAATGTTTGGATTAAATTCTCGATGAATCTTTAACAAACTCCTGGGAATATCTTTGTCAATTTTTCCGGAAGAACTTTTATGCCGACATGTTCTCAAGTAAGGAGACGTTTGTTATGTCCGGATTGTTTTTAATTGTTTGGGCTGAAGTTTTCTGGAAGTTACTGGGCTAAAAAAATTCCTTATCGGATACTTGGCAGAATCCTGGCTAAATTCTTAGAGGGCTTTTTGAATATTGATTTGAGGAACATACATTTTTGTAAAATACTAAAAATCACTAGTAAGGCAAACAAAAACCTTAAAGTCGAGCACTCGACACTGAAGAAGTCTGTAAGTCGCAGACGAGATAGGCCTTTTTGTCAAGAGAAACAACATATTAGAGTTTAAAAGTATTTGCTCGCCTTAATAGTGATTTTCAGTATTTTCCTTTTTTCTTTTGCAAAGTGAAGTGAAGTGGAAAAGTTCAACTAGTAGTCACCGAGAAAATTGGAAAAATCTTGTTAACAAATTTGACATTTTATGTAGGGTTTTTCCATAGCCTACTCCAAAGCCTACTGGGCAGTACGAAGTATGCCGAGACGACTTGTTCAGAATAAAAAGGAAAGGTTTTTTTTTTACTTGAATTTCGATAAATGAGGAACTCTTGAGATTTACCATTATTTCTGAGACTAAAAGAATGCCCTGTTTTTTTTTATGTCAGAATATATACCGAGCAAGACGTTGTCGGTCAATATAATTTCCTGAGTTTTCATTTTCGAATTTAAATGTCACTAAGTTAGCACTCCACGATGGGCAAAATTTAATTCATAACATTTAACAATTAAAGAGTGCAAGCCGATGAAGCATATCTAAGCCTTTTTTCGATATGTTTTATTGCAATGGTAACTCATATTTACATTTTTAAACACGAAACAGTAGAGCTGGCAAATTTTGTTTTTTAATTTTAAATTGTCTCAGCTATAAATGCATTTGGTGCAATTGTTCCCACGTTCCCCTTATCGCTTCTAAAATGAGCGCGTATTGGTGCGATCGCTCGCGCCGATTATGCTTCTCTCGTTTGCTTTATCGTAGTCACTCAGACAAGACGATAATGAATCGAAAGTTTTGTCTTCTGGATGGGAAAGAGTAAACTACCTAGCAGTGGATTATGATTCATTACATTTTGAAGACGTAGTTGACGAAATATTAGGCTAAAATTCTGTCAGTTTTTTTCTTACAAAAAGTTGTGTTGCCTCTTTACTCTCATAAATTTTCCCAGTGATACAATACCCTTTCAAAACAAATTTAGCACTATAGTTCAAGAACGGTCAAACGATGCATGTCGAGGCTGTTTCATGGTTTTTGTTTTGAACGACAGGGCAGCACTTGAGAAGCACATGTGCGTGCCTCAACACAACTAGGGCAAGTGTACCATTAGTGGTGCACCTAAGGGAAAACTGCTAAAACACGGTGTTAAGATCAAGAAATATATGATTTTAACGTATCATTCGATAGATCTCAAATCCTTCTATCATTCAAATGTATAGAAATCACGATTCATTTGAAATTTCCCTGCAAAAAGCCTTTCACCAATAATAGGAACACTGTTCCTTTAGTGGAGGTATATTTTAAGGATGGTTCCTTTAGTGGCGCAAACCATTGATTTCTTATGGGACCCTCCACTATGGGTACTGATGCACCACTATGGGTACTTATGCACCACTATAGGTGCAAAGGAGCAAAAAAATTAAGCAAAATAATTGTTTTAAATAGTTATACGGTTAAATTTCATGAATATTATTCGATTACTTGTATCATTTTCGCATCGTACATAATACAAAAATATCACATAATCATTTATTAGCGTGAAACATGCCAAAACACACTACCTCCACTATTGGAGCTACCTCCACTAAGGGAGCGTTTGCCCTACACACTTTGCGATATGAAACTTACGGTGCTCTTTCTTTCAGTCTGAATTGGAATGAATGGACATCACTTGCACAGCTCCTATTCTACAGGGTCGAAGAAATTTGCTTACCTGCAAATAAGAAAAGGAGAAAGGAGAATTTCGTTAATCGAAGATATTTTAACAATTTGATATGATTGCATAAAATCTATGATGCATAATAGAGTCTATAATTTATTTATTACAAAATGTTTCAACGAAGTTTCAACTTGCCATTTTCGCATTTGTACATCGTGTTTTATTGACATTCAATAAACTTGTCAGCAAGATCCATGGCAGAAATCTATGTAGTTTTATTACAAATTCTTGTAGAGTACTAGCAAGATTTCTAGCAGACTTCGGAGGTTTTGAATTGAACAAAGGCAATACCTGCAGTTCTTGAATCATACAAATCATTGCGTAACCTTGAGTTTCATTGAGTGCATAAAAGGTGTGAAAGTCATCAGCTTCTTCCCGCATGTGTCATCTTATCGATCTATTCGAATCTTGGCGCGACACGTTAATTGGCAGTTAATTCCGTCACCTCTACCCGTCCTCTCGTTCGTATGTGCGTATCAACCGACAAAATTTATGGTTATTTGCTGAAAGTGTTGAAAGTTTTGAGCCTTTTAATCCAGTGAGCTTCCAACAGCTGAGTGGGATTTTATCAGATTTCAACCCCTCGTCAAATGGAGATCCTTTTCGCCTCCTCAACCAGTACATCACGTAATTTATTACACAAATCTCTCACTGCTTTGATAAATTTGCCTCACAGGCACGAAGAAAGCTCTCGCGACGTGGAGTAAGCTTATCTGGCACGAAACACAAAGTGACATATTCGCGTATCGTTTCCACTAAAATCCAACACATTGTCAGCAGAAAGGTGTCTCGGAAGCATGGCGACGAAATAGGCGAGTTCATCCTTCTTCGTCTCATCGACAATTCCGAATCTATAACCTTTCTTTCGGGTTGCATATCAGCGCAGTTTAAATAATCATCGTTGATAAATCGTTTCCCGCTGAAAGCAATCAATATTGATCCACGAGGCACGGTGAGCCAGTTCACTATGGGCTAGGAATCAAAATTTCGTGACATTGTGAATTTCCAACGCGCTTTACGGAGTTGAGTTTTGGTTCTAAACACAGCTTCTTTGTATAGATTTGAGATTGTATTACTTTAAGGTTGAATTTTGTTCTTTGAGTACTTGGAATTTTTCCGCGATGTTTCAATTTCTAGCCCATGGTGGAAGCCTCGAGAGTGTAACGTCACTCGGCTCTGCAAGATATGCACTTTTTGCAATCCATCATTGGTGCATCGTCGAAGTCGTCTTCCCCATCGTCATCATCTAGGAAGCACAGCTTTCCCCGGAAGTTTACGACTAAAACTTCGCCATGCTGTTGCTGCTGTTGCTGGTATTGCACACTATCATCTCACTTTCTCTCGCATGGCAAGGAGCTGATAAGACCATTCGTGTCCTCCTCCGCCGCCACCACCTTCGGCTAGAGAGCTGTCGAGGGGTTTTATAGATCGCATTAGCATAAAAATTGAATTTTTCACAAAAAATAAAAGAATAAATATACAGATACGGCTCCGTTCGTTGCTTCCGCAGACAGACATATCAGTTTTCCAGTGTGGCGGAGGACATGGTTTGGCCACCACCATATCCACTGGAAACGCAGGGTGGGAGTTGGGCTGAAGACGAGACAACGGAAGAATCCCGGGCAACAGCAAAATAGTGGCACTCACATACAAATCTGGAACCGTCGAGATATGCGCAACATCATCTTTATGGGAGAGGAACGCGCGAGTCAGTTTGTGTGCCGTTGCATAGATGCAGGCGAGCACGTGAGTCAACATTTAAACCTGGAGCAGCAGTTCAGTGAAGTGGGTGGTGTGTCCTTCCAAGAGTGCGATAAGAGTATCAAGTCGTATCGTGACAGGAGAAGGACGATGTACTTGAGGGCCGGAAGTTGAAAGAAGAACTTGATCGTAGAGAATGATTAGACAGTTATTCAGTTAACTGTGGATTATAACAATAATTTATCTTAAAGGTCTTAGCTAGAAAAAGCCTGCTTCTTAGCTTAATGTTCTTATGAGCACTTTCACAGTTATTAACTGAGAGATTTTCTTGCCAATCGACCATTTTTGCAATCGTATATCGTGTGGCAAGCACGATGATACTCTATGCCGAAGAATCATTCTGGTACCAAATGTACATAGAAAATGAAAATTTCGATAAAATTATCTGCTTTTATAACAAATCAAGTTGAGAAGCAAATTGAGTTCCAATAAGGTTGTAACGCCAGGAAAATAAGAACAAAAAGAGTAAGTGATACGGTAAATGGCGTCGAAACCCAAGATGGCCGCCAGATTATTCCACTGAAATTAATGATCTTTTTCGGCACTCGACTTGAAACGATTGACAATTGAAAATTTGTTTCTTCGTTGTACAAAAATTGATGTTTTCATTGATTGCATTTGCCATAAACGTCAAAATCGTAGAACATGATTTAGAAAATCGTTCATTTCATAAATAGCATTGCTCACCTAGTTTTTGTAGCCTATCTTACTCATTTTTTTCTCAGCCTAATGGTAAAAAACGGTTTTTCTAACAAAATTCAAGATGGCGGCCAAATTTTAAATGGCCGCCAATTTTGTTTTAGTCTCAGATGAAACCTATATCCTTCCTCTATACGATGCCACACAGGTTGCTATGTGTTCCAAGGGAAATATGAGACATATCACGTGAAAAAAATACTTAAGATTCATAAAAAATGGCTTTTTTGGAAACTGTTTAGCAAGCTGGCCTACGAAGGGTCCATAAATTTGAGAAAACCGAAAGGACCACCCTTTAGTTTTAGCATATACTAGCGATCAGTGACATAATGTTGGAATTCTAACGATGGGTGCCGATGGCAGCCTGGTTTCGGCGAGAATTGCTCCACTTTATTCCAAGAATGATTTACGAATTCCTTAATTTATTCGTCTTTGAATTGAAATTAGAAGAATATCAAAAAAATACAATCTAAAATTCCATTATGGATTGATTCTGGATTCGGCAGCAGCCAAAGGTATTTGAAGAAATCTGAATTTCTATCTAAAGATATTTAGTCAGTTCATTAAGATATTGTGTCAGAAATCGTATTTGATATATTTTTTCATTCTATCATGCTTAACTGCATGAATCCCTCGAAGTATGCTACATGCAGGTTATATTATTTTTGGTATTTTATTTCTGCAGCTTATCTGGAATGGCATACCTTATTTTGGTATTCAGCAAAAAAAATCGTCTACTCAATGTATAACACCTCCTCCTCTTAGTGGATACAATTTTTCAAACTATAACTTCTCGAAGTCCACTTCAAAGAGTCTAGTAAAATTCCTATAATAAAATCAGTAATAATTCATGAAATTTTTCTACAATATTTTAAGTATCTCTTCTTAAGTTTAGGCAGTAAATGCCACTGTTATGTCAGAAAATCATAAAAGGATTTCCTCACATGCTTCTCAAAACTACTCTTTCATTGCATTATAAACACCATTTGATATTCAAGCAACAGAAACGACTGGTTTGATGAGTGGCAGAGAACAACAGATGAGCTGAAAAAAGGCAAATCCACCTCAAAAAGACAGGGCAAAGAATGTATGATAGCTGGAAGCATAAAACAGCATGGATCGGAACGATATGAGGAGATTCAACGGTCAACGGCCTAGTTGACTAGGTCTGTGCTAGTGCCTGTCATATGCAATGCTTTTCTTCTTGGCATTACTTCTCCTCTGGGAGTGAGCCAGCTCATCAAATCATGTTCTAAAGAGCACTGCCACATTTATTATCCTTTAAAAGGCGTGGATGGCTTTGTTACACACTTCACAAATGGATCCAGAAATATTTGGAATTTCAGTAGGTGCTCCCGGAGGAACAATCCAGTTATAGGGTAATACACCAATTCATCAGAATTCTCTCGGAATTTTCGTTAAAATCCTCTCAAAACTCTTATCAGAATCCTCTCAGGACTCTCATCAGAATCCTCTTAGGATTCTTACAGAATCCTCTTAAAATTCTCATCAGAATCAAAATCCATTAAGGATTCTCATCAGAATCTTTTCAAGATTCTCACCAGAATCTTCTCGGGGCTCTCATCACAATTCTCTCGGTATTTTCGTCAAAATCCTCTCGAAATTTTCATTAGAATTCACTTGTGATTCTCATTAGTATCCTCTTGAAATTCTCATAAAAACCTCGAGATTCTTATCAGTAGAACAGAATCTAGGGGGCAGATTCTCATTAGAATCCTCCGGGGATCCTCAGGAATCTCATTAGAATCCTCTCAGGATTCTCATCGAAATTCTCTCGGGATTTTCGTCAAAATACTCTCAAAACTCTTATCAGAATCCACGTTGGATTTTCAACAGAATCCTCTTAGGACTCTCATCAGAACCTTCTCAATATTCTCACCAAAATCCTCTCGGAGTTCTCATCAGAATTCTCTCAGGATTTTCGCCAAAATGTTCTCGAAATTCTCATCCAAACCTCGAGATTTCTATCAGTAGCATGGAATCTAGAGAGGAGATTCTTATCAGAAGCGAATTAGGATTCTCATCAGAATTCTCTCAAAAAATTTCGTCTCAATCCTCTCAAAGCTCTCATCAGAATGCTCTCAGGACTCTCATCAGAGTTTTCTCAAGATTCTCATCAGAATCCTCTTGAGATTTTTATCAGAATCTCCATAATCTTCTCAAGATTTTATCATAATCCATTAAGGATTCTCATCAGGAACCTTTCAAGATTCTCACCAGAATCCTCTCGGGGTCTCATCAAAATTCTCTCAGTATTGTCGTTAAATTCCTCTCGAATTTTTTTTATTAGAATCCGCTTGGGATTCTTATAAGAATCCTCTCAAACCTCGAGATTCTTATCAGTAGAATTGAATCTGAAGAGGAGATTCTCATCAGAAATTTCTCAGGACTCTCATCTAAATCCTCTCAAGATTCTCATCAAAACCTCATAATTCTTATCAACATCCTCTCTAGATTTTCATCGGAATCAGATCGAGATTCTCATCATAATTCTCTCTGGATTTTCATCAGAATCCTCTCAAAATTCTCAGCAGAATCCATTTGGGATTCTCATCAAAATACTTTCAAGGTTCTCATCAGAATCCTATCTGAAACTACACAATCTTCACGGAATTCTCATTAAAACTCCACAATCTTCACAGGATTCTTATCCTTTCGAGATTCTCATCAGAACCCTCTCGGGATTCTCATAATAATCATTTCAATGTTCTCATCAAAATATTAAAGATTCTTATCAGTATCCTCTCTTGATTTTCATCAGAATAAAATTGAGATTCTCATCAGAATTCTTTTGGAACTTTCGTCGAAATCCTTTCAAAACTCTCATCAGAATCCACTTGAGATTCTCATCAAAATCCTCTCAGGACTCTCATCAGAAATCTCTCCAGATTCTCATCTGAATGCTCTCGGGCCTCTTATCAGATTTCTCTCGGGATTTTCGTCAAAATCCTCTCAAAACTCTCATCAGAATCCACATTGAATTCTCATGAGAATCCTATCGAGATTCTTATCTGTAAAAGAGAATCTAGAGAGAAGATTCTCATCAGAACCAGATCGGATGCTCATCCAAATTTTCTCAGGACTCTCACCAGAATCCTCTCAAGATTTTCATCAGAATCCTCTCGGAAACTTCACAACCTTCTAATCCTGCTTAGATTCTTATCAGAAACCTCTCAAGGATCTCACCAGAACCCACCTGGGACTCTCAACATTCTCGGAATCAGATCGAGATTCTCATACGAATTCTGGATTTTCGTCAGTAACCTTTCGAAATTCTTCTCAGAATCAACTGGGGATTCTCATCAAAACCCACTTCTCCCCATCTTCTCAAGATTTTCATCAGAATCCTCTCAGAAAATCCACAATTTTCACAAGTTCAAAATCCTCCTTGGGTTTTTATCAGAATCCTCTCAAGAATCTCTCCAGAATCTTATCGAGGTTCTCATCAGAATCCTCTCAAGTTTCTTTTCAAAATCTTGTGATTCTTATCAATATCATCTCTAGATTTTCATCGCAACCAGATCGAGATTCTCATAAGAATTCTCTTTGGATTTTCGTCAGAATCCTCTCAAAATTCTAGTCAGAATCCTTTTGGGATTCTCAAAAGAATCCTCTCAGAAACTTCACAACCTTCACATAATTCTAATCAAAATCACCCTTGGATTCTTATCAGAATCCTCTCCAGAACCTTCTCGGGATTATCATCAGAATCCCCTCAATGTTCTCATCAAAACCTCGAGATTCTCATCAGTAGAATAGAACCTAGACAGGAGATTCTCATCAGAATCCTCTTTAGATTATCATCAGAATCCTCTCATAAAATCGTTTTTGGATTATTATCAGAAACCTCTCAAGAATCTCACCAGAATCCTCTCGGGATTCTCATTAGAATCCTCTCAAGATTTTCCTAAAAACCTCGAGATTCTTGTCAGTATCTTCTCATCAGAATTCTTTCGGGATTTTCATCAAAATCCTCTCAAAACTCTCATAAGAATCTACCTGGGATTCTCATCAGAATTCTCTCCAGCTGATCAGGATTCTCATCAAAATATTTCCAGAATTCTCATCAAATTATTTCCAGGATTCACATCACAATTTTCACAAGATTGTCACCAAAATTCTTGTACCTAATTTTGACATTTGAATCCTCCCAGAATCCTCATCAGAGTCGTTCTTAAAACCCAGAATCGTTCCAGGAATTTTATAAAAAACGCATCAGCATTCACAATTTCTTGGATTGATTCACATTAGAACATATGAGATTCTTATCTGAACTCGCCAAGGACTCTCATGACAATCCTTAAAATATTCTCATCAGAACTCTTCAAGGACTCTCGTTCGTATCTTCCGATATTCTCATCCGAATCCGTTCAAAATTCTCATCAGACTTCTTCCAGGAATCTCATCAGACATCTATTAGGATTCTCAAAAAACACCTTCTAGGATTCTTAACACGATCTTTTTAGGATTTCTAACAGAATCCTTCTAGAATTCTCAATACAATTCATCCAGCATTCTCATCAGAAACTTCTCAGTATTCGCATCAATAACCTTCCAGTATTGTCACCAAATTTCTAACAGGATTCTGTCCGAAAGCCTTTCAGTTTTCTGACGAGAATCATTCCTGCAATCTCATCAGATTTCTTCTCGAATTTTCATCAGAAGCCCTCCTGGATCATTAGCAGAATCGTTCCAGGATTTCCATTATAACATCAAAACATCAAAACTTTGCACGACAAGTTTGTTCTCGACAGAAAAATTACAAGGATGTTATCAGAAACTATTGTTTTTGTAAAAACACTTCCAGAATTTACAACTACACTGAGCAAAGCTTACGATAGTTCCTATGAGTCCAGAATGTCATGTCCAGAATGAATGTGCCGTGTATCCAGTTTGGTACCGGTACTACTATTTGCATGCATTTAATAGGTGCAATCAGGCGTTGCAGAATTCGCTCTCATTTGAGAATGAAGCACGATCAAAGCAAGCAAAGAAAAACATCCCATCTGTTGCGGTCCACGATCGTCATTGTATCGCAAGGTGTAACAAGTCTGATAAATGGAAGCAGCGAGCGAGAGCCCCAACGAGAGAGCGATGATAAAATCCATTTTTCTCGCTTGTTTACCGTTGGGGATAGGTGTTTTTCTTTACTGGCACGATAAACAATCCACAAACTTCCAATAACAACAGTGTCCCCCAGGCTTGGAGCATGTTTAGAGGGGTTTTATCATGCACTACTATCCCCCCAATCTGATCAAACTTGTAGCAGTATACGATAAACAGTCTCTCATAATGT
Organism: Aedes aegypti; assembly: GCF_002204515.2. Classification (NCBI taxonomy): domain Eukaryota; kingdom Metazoa; phylum Arthropoda; class Insecta; order Diptera; family Culicidae; genus Aedes; species Aedes aegypti. The sequence goes on from NC_035108.1 coordinate 462,012,258, forward strand.
GCAGCATGTTATGATAGTTACAGAGAGCGATACGTGAGAGATTCTCTCAATTTTCTCAGGATTCAATCCCTGGGTGCAATTAATCCCCTACACAAAATCGTTAAAATTTTTAGAATTGATCATGTGAGTTAAAAGTTATGAACATAAAAATGCAACAAAGTCGTTCAATTCTTTTAAGGGTTAACTAAGAGCTATCGTTGCAAAGTTGCCATTTTTACGTTCTTGTATCATATGGTAGAAACGATAATACTCTATGCTTCAATCGTAGAGGGATCATCCTACTGAATTCTGCAAAGCACTGAATTCTGTTTAGCAGACCCAGACCTCTCGATAAAGACTTTTGTCGGCTAGTTTTCATGGAGGCCTTTAAACAACGGATTGAATGTTTAGCTTGCGAATTCTACTTATAGATTCGTCATGTGTTTATTGATCTGAGTAGAAGAAATGAGCTGTGGCAGACGATGTCTGAACATGGTTTTCAGGCGAAACTAATAAGGCTTATACAGCCATTCCATGAAAAACGGATCTAGTGGGTCACCGAATTCCGTGAAAATTTGCTATCTTGTTCCTTATCCGAAATAAGAATACACGTGTTTTTGGATTTTTTGATTAGAGTGACCATTTCCGAAATAGGGTGACAAGAAAAATAGCGATTTTCCAAAATTTTTATTTAAAAAAAAATTATAACTTTTGAACCGTTCGACCGATTATCAATATTTTTGGACAAAATGAGAGCTAAAGATTTTGACTTTTCAGGAAAAATATAAAATTCCACAAAAATTATATTTTTTTTAAATAAAAATTTTGCAAAATCACGATTTTTCTGGTCACCCTATTTCGGAAATGGTCACCCCGCCATAAGTATGGAATCGCATCATCTAGTATTGCAACACCTCAATTGAATATTGCAGCACCCCCCAAAAAGTTGTGTCTTCAGCAAAGTTGTTCAGAAGCTTAAAAGCAATGTGAAACAGCACTGATTGGTTAGCAATTTTGCCGCTACATGGCGCTAGTGTGCATGTCATTTGATCATATTCTAGCAGGCTCCAGCTCATGAACCTGACAACTTAGAATGTTCGTGTCTTCAGCAAAGTTGTTCAGAAGCTTAAAAGCAATGTGAGGCAGCACTGATTGGTTAGCAATTTTGACGACGGTGGCTCTGCTTCTAGTGAAATGATGGATCTGAAATTTAAACTGAATTTTGGAAATAACTTCAAATTAAAACTGTGTACGATTCCTTAAGGCATTAAATATAGCCTATTTTAGCAAAAAATGTCAAATTTTGATTTTTTTTTTAACACATAGTAAACAATTATACAGTACTGACCCGATTTTGTCAGCCTCCGATTTTGTCTGCCCCCGATTTTTGTCAGCTTTTTGACCGAATTTTGTCAGCCTGTTTTAAATTTATCAAAAAATTGTTTTCGCCATGTTATACCACATTTTCATTAAAATTGATGATGATGTTTAATGTTATGCACGCATGGGCGTAGCCAGAGGGGGCAATGGGATTGCCTCCTCCCCTTTGGACGATGCTAAAACAATATTACGGGAATTAATCATGTGTTTGTATTCTTAAAAGATTGTCTCCAGCACTCATATTTATATAATTGTTGCATGATGATAGATTGGAAAACTTATGGAGTATACCAAACAATCAGCCTTTTGAAAAACATCTTGCCATAAATTATTCGAAGGGTTTATCAAATCTGTTGGGGAACTCAAAAAGGTTCTACAAAATTTATTGTCAGCAGAATATTATCATTAAAGTAATCGGATAAAACTCCTCGTATTTACCCCAGGAATTCCACTCGAGATATCATTCATAATCCTCCAGATATTTCTTCAACGTGTTTCTCCAATTATTCCTGAAATTATTCTATAAATCGTTCCTGGCTGTACCTCAAATTTCTCCAGAGATTTCCCAACAAAATTTAAAGGCGTTTTCTGGAGATGATTCTAAAAATTCTTCCATAAAAACTCAATTTAGTATGCCAAACATTAAACGAGATATGTACAGCGATCTCAAGTATCATAAAACTGTGTTTCGTTACGAAGCAACTTGACAATTCGCTAATTAAATCATGCTTAAAATTTAAAAAAACGGGATTCATACAGCCGAGTTTATGACAAAAAAAAACATGTGTGTAGGTTCATTCATGAATTCCTCCGAGAATTTCTCTCAAAACTATTTCAAAAATTAATCTATGGATTCCTGTTGAAACTTTTTTTTTCAAAAATTCCCAAGCAATAATTTTATAAATTGTTCCAGAAACATACTGGGTACACCGAAAGGGATTTTCGTCTAAATTAAAATTTCTTTATGCTTGAACTTGAACTCGACCACAGACTTCACTCAAAATTCTGATAGAATATTTTTATTTTTCAAGCACTTACTTCAATAATTATCTTCTTTTAGTCCTTGTTGAATTCATTCCATTTTTATCTTCAGTTCAGTCTCGAGATAACCTTCAAAATTTGCTCCATAAAGTTTTATTGAGATTGTGCCTACAATAAACTGTTTAAAAGGTTCCTTAAAAAAAGTTTAGTTGAAGTTCTATTAGGATATTCTTGATGAAGTTTGACCTAAGGCTCATTAAAATCTATTTTTCTATGATTCCGATATTCCTCTAAAAACTGTTTAAAAATTTCTTTGGAAATTCATATAATTACCCTTCTTTTTTTTCTTCTCTTTCTCCTTTTTTTTTTGGTTTCTATGCTTATTGAAAGATTTCCACAGGAATCATCTCACGAGATTTTCAGGAACTTGACTAGGACTTTCATCAAAAACATTTTGTAGCATTAAATCACCCCTTAGGTATAGGAATAATTTATGAGATTTATTCACAACTTCATGTTATCTTCTTCTTTCTGGCATTACGTCCCAACTGGGACAGAGCCTGCTTCTCAGATCTTCTTATGAGCACTTCCACAGTTATTAACTGAGAGCTTTCTTTGCCGATTGACCATATTTGCATGTGTATATCGTGTGGCAGGTACGAAGATACTCTATACTCTGGGAATCGAGAAAATTTCCTTTACGACAAGATCCTCGACCAGCGGGATTCGAACCCACGACCCTCAGCATGGTCATGCTGAATAGCTGCGCGTTTACCGCTACGGCTATCTGGGCCTGTTATGTAATTTATGAATACTTCTGCGCTTAAAACCCAGCAAAAAAATCTATTCCATTTCCAAACATTGAGTTTTAAAACAATGTTTAGGAAAAATTATGTGGAAACTCTGTATGAAACATTCTTTGAATTATACTAAAATGAATTCCAAGAAGAGCTTCGAGGCAATTAATTATGCTATTTCGCAGGAGTTTCTAAATCAAAAGGAATTTTAATATGAACCTCTCTAGGAATTTCTGTGTTCTGTGAGAAATTCTTAGATAATTCATCGATCATGTATAACTAGGAACTCAGGATCGTTCCATTTGTCTTACTGGACAAAGCAAAATTGCCGATCAAAGGGACCACAACGAATCGAATCTTTAGAATTTTTCCAATAGGTAAATCTGCAAGAGTTTAAATAGCCCCGTCACTCAACACTGAAATAAGACGTAATCGTAATTATTTTACTTAGCTTACTATGAAAAAATACGGTGGGTATCTTGTATAGTTTTATGTTTCATGCAAAAAGAGTGTAATATATAATGATCGTTTTGTCGCGAAAATCGTGAATGAAATGTTAAGAACCGATCTTCTCAACCCCCTCCTCCTGATAAAAAAAATACTGGCTACGCCAATGGTCATCGACTCCTTAGGGACCGTTCAAATATTACGTAACGCAACAGGAGGTAGGACGGGGTCTTACATAGTGTTACGGTTCATACAAAAAATTAAAATTGTCTATACAAAAGTTGTTACGTGGAGGTGGGAGGGGGTCTAAAATTGACAAATTTTGCGTTACGTAATTTTTAAATGAACTCTTAAAAGTCCATGCAAGTTCTTGACGCGGTTCACAAGCAATCATCAACACGTCAAAATTTGAAAAACAGGAGCATAATAAAACGACTCGATTTTGTCAGGTTCCCCATTTTATCAGCCTAAAATTCATCGAGGGGCTGACAAAATCGGGTCCTCACTGTATTATATTCCACAATGTTTTGAATTTTGTCTATGTAAACAGATTTGTAGAAAATGCCTTCGTCTAAATATTTGCTGAAGATGGTCAAGATCATGTGCTAGAGCCCGCGAAAATATAATCAAATCTACCTGCACATCTGAGAGAGAGGAGACAGATGGCTTAGATTGTGAGCCTGTCATAAACTGCCACTAGAAAACCACGCATTTGAAGAGACAAGCGTAAAATATCGTCAAAATTTAAGTAAAGGTAATTAAATTTTCTGGGTGTTTTTCGATGACTGCACATTTTAAATAGTTGAATACTTAAATGTAGTCGTGTGTTGGCAAACTGCTATTAAATTTTTTTATTCATACCTTTTTCATAGTGAACAACAAGAAGTGAATGATTTTGACCAAAATAAGGTCATTAGACCGTTGTGCACAACCCAAGAACTAAAGAAAGAAGTCTAAGAAGGCAAGACAACATGCCAACTGTCAGTGAGCTGTCTCCTCTCTTAGTTGTACACTAGCACCACATAGCGGCAAAATTGCTAACCAATCAGTGCTGCCTCACATTGATTTTAAGCTTCTGGACAACTTTGCTGAAGATACAAACATTCTAATTGGTCAGGTTCATTAGCTAGAGCCGTCTAGAATATGACCAAATTACATGCACACTAGCGCCACGTAGCGGCAAAACGGCGCATTAAAAACTTCAGCTGATGAACGCCGTAAGGCTTCTGAACAACTTTGCTGAAGACCACAGCTTTCTAGAAAGTAAGGTTTCCAAGACATTGCGTTATTAGTGTTATAGTTTACGAGTGATGCTAAATTTTTCGGGGTGCTGCAATATTCAACTGGGGTGTTGCAATACTGAATTATGCGATTCCATACTTATGGTGGGTAGTGTATGTACGTGCTACATTGGATGATATGACACCAGAATGCTTGCAGATGAACAGTTAGATGTAGAATTTTGTGCCAATCTGTTTGATATTGTTTGATTGTCACTTGCCATATAACACAAACCAAGAATGTATAATACTTGGCAATTGCACCTCTAAGCGTCAAACAAATTCCCGTCCCGAAAAATGCTTATCTCCAGCAGCTGCTAACGATTCTCCCGGCATCACGAAAAATTACCTTCCGCCGAATGACGCTTATCGCGCTTTCCGAAAGTCCGAAACGCGTCCTTCGTTGCTTCGCTGGTTCTTACCTGCACCCGACGATCGTCGTGTGGAATCGCTTTGTAGCGATTAAGAAGCAGGAGCAGCAGTTTTTTTTTCTGAAGTTTGCACTTCCTCCTCCGACACCTTCTGGCACGGGGAAAACATTTCAACTATTATTTAATCCACCTGGAAGTTTTTCCTCCTGTCGGGAAGCAGCAGCAGTAGTAGCTGGAGCGATAAGAAAATTTTCACTCCTAGTTTCCTCCTCCCACCCCCGCCCTTTCGGGATTTTCCCCGCCCGAAGTTCAGGTTCTCAGCATCGAAGTGGGAAAGTCAGCCGTCGTCGTTGTAGTGAAGTAGCAGCAAGCAGCAGGCAGCTCGAGATTGCAGTCATATAGTTTTCCGAATTTGCTTCCCTTCGAGGCGATAAGGAATCCGGTGGGTGTGATGTGGGAACCGGATTTCTCGGGGTGGGTGAAACGTGAGAAGGAACTGACTTTCCCTCTGCTCGTTTGGCTCCTTTGGCGATAGCTCCAAGGCAGGTGGGAAAGTGCCCAGCATCAATACGAGAAACAGTTGGGGTTTTTTTTTTGAGCATTTTACTAGGAACTGGGCAGCAGAGCGCGCAATGGTGAGAAAAATGGAGATCGGCGAAACGCAGCAGCAAAGAAAGAAGGAATCGTCCAGATAAGGTTTTGTGTGGGCCATTGCTGCCTTAGAGGGCAAGAGGGGGTTTAAGAACGTGGCTCGCAACTGCACCAAACGGTTAGAATGAGGGTGAGGTGATTTTGGGGAAATGAAAAGTTTGTTTGGGAACAACCATATCGCCCGGAACATGATTTTTCCTTATCAACACGCGCACTCTCTTGGACGTTACAGGAGCTGCATTCATGGTCTATTGAAGGTGCGAATTTCTTTTGGGATTCAACTAGGTATCTCTCAGCTTACTTTAATTTAAAATCTTAGTTCAGTAAAATTTTAGTTAATAAAATATAAAGCTTCATTTTTATTACTTTGAAATTGCTGGGCATACTTTCATCGTACCTGTCACACAATACACAAAAGGAAAAGTGGAAGCTTGTATCCTTTGATAGATCGCGCATTGGCGTAGGAACAGGGGGGGCAGTGGGCCTGGCCCCCTCCAGAATCATCCAGAACCACCCCCCCCCTAGATTTTTTGATGATATTAAAAATAAAAATTAAAAGACAATAAATTTAACATGAAGCAACATCTTTCGAATCAATGTACATGACTCTTGTTATTGACAAAAATCTCTTCAGTAGTTACGTTTCGTGAGTTTTATGTTGTACAACTACAGTGAGAAAACCTCACTTGTCTTACACAACATCGGCGTGGCGGTTCTGACTTCCGTGAATTGCGTGACAACCGAAAGCTTAACCGTCCAGCTGTCCATCGATCGGTTACTGTTAGAACTAGCTTCTGATTTTATACGATATGCGCGATTTTCGACATCTCCGTAGCAAAAAATACCATGGAATAAAAAAGCGTCAATATAATGGAAGTATAATTCCCAGAATTATTTTTTTTCCTAAAATTCTAATTAGTTCTGCATAAAGCATAAAGCAGCATATTCACTGCATACTGATTCCTCATGTTTTTCGGAGGAATGAGAATCATCTAAAGAATTCTATATATCAACTTCAACTCCTATAATGTCAGGAAAAAATAATTTAAAAAATAGAATTCAAAAGGAATTTCAGAAAATATAAAGCGTGGTTTTTTGTTCAAAAATAAGGCTTAACTTGCAAGGAATTTCGGCATTTTTTTTTTTCAGATGAATGACAGAAATTTAAACTGGTGTGAAACAATGTAACAAAATCGACCATAGTGTTTTATTCCTGCAATAAATTCTATCTTTGATTTTGATTCTATTTTTAAAGTAATTTTGCATGAATCAATTTATTGCTTAAACAACATTTTTCCAAGAAAACTTATTGTTTAGTAAATAATTTGATAAATTTCCAACAGATTTAAAAAAAAAATTCAATATTCTTTATAGATTTTAATATGATGAAATTCCTCAAGGAATATTGAAAGGTGGTTTCAGAACATTTGCAAATCCCTTGGTCAAATAATATTGTGTGACTTGTTCACACTTTCAAAGCGAATTCTTCCTGGTGGACATCCATTCTTCTATGTCTACCTTAAATTAGCAAATTGAGTCCGGAAAACGTTCCAGGATTTACTTAAAAAATATCACTTATTTTTTCAAAACTTCAGTTTTCCCGTAATTCTTCAAAGAAAAACATTGATTCTGTCATATCTAATGCTGAGATATTTCGCTGAATTTCTTCTGTTAATTTTTTTAAATAGCTTTCCCAAAAGAAGAGAGAAATTTGTTATATAAATTCTTCTGCTAGGTTCATCAAAAGTCATTAAGAAATATTACCAAAGTACTTCACAAATTTCGTCAAAAAATCTTCTATATTTAGGATTATTCAACAATTGGAAAGAAAATTGTTTTTGAAATGTCTCTTGCCTTCGAATTTTTAGAAGTAATTTGTCGAAAACACCAGGAAAACTTTTGCTTCCGAAATCAGCGTAGCGGTAAAGGAATCTGTAGAGAAACATGCATCAAGTAAATGGGAAGGGGGAAAATGTATTAAGCTTTTCATAAAGAAATTTGTATTGATCGTCCTTAAAACACTTCTTTAGAAATAATTTTGCCAATCATTGGCAGAATCCATATTCTAAGTTTGAATATTTGTATGATAAGAGGATGAAATTTAAAAGTCAAGGAAGGATAGATTTCAAGGATTCAGGGATAATTTTCATAGAAGATTCTGATGGACCTTAACCCGTTAACGCCCAAGGTATCTCACAATTGGAATTCAGCTCCGTTTTTGTTATTCATAGTCGTATTCCCATAAATTAAACCTTAATTCACAAAAAAAATTCAAGTCTATGGTGGGGATCCAAAAAAAATCTTGAAAGTGTGTCGTCCATATCTAGCTATTCTATAAGTTTATTTCCGAGATTTATCAAATATATTTTCATGCAGTTCGACCCATTACAATGTAAACAAGTTGGAAAAAACTGCTGGTGAGGGGTAATTCATAAATTACGTCACGTACAGAAGAGGAAGGAGGGGGTTACAATGAAACGTGACTACCCGTATAAAAATTGGAATCCATACAAAAAGTGTGAAACAGAGGAAAATTGAGGAGGATGAATATGACAAAACATTGCGTGGCGTTATTTATGGACGTACCTTGATAAAGAAATTGCACCATAAAGAATAAAAATTTCAGAGGCGAAAGGTTCATGCCAGAACTAAATCATTTAGTGACTTCAATTCAATTTCTGCTCTACCACGTAAGAAAGATACAGACATACATACATTTCCATACATGTACATGTACAATTATGCACACTTAAACCATTTATACCAAATACAAAATAAAATCTTACATCAAATATTTTGATTTAGAAAAAAAAACCTACAGATGTTTCAGAATAGTCTTTAAAATGATTATATAAAACTTGCCAGCTGATAATGGAACCAAAACTTTCAAAATATTTTTTTTCTGGGTCAAGTTATTAGTATACAATGTGACTCGGATCTGACAGTGATTGAAATATATATTTGGCAATATCAGAATTTCATTAGTGCTGATCAAAAGTTAGTTCTTCAGTCCAATGACAGTCAAATATTGGACTCCAACTATTACATGCTTTACAGATGTGAATACTTGAAGCCAACATTATTCGGCTATGACGTTGAAGTTACTGCATCACTGATGCATATATTCACATATTTACCGATAGAACCGAATCCACGCGGTCCAAGATTTTTGACACTAGAGCTGGCCAGAATACCTGGGGAGCATACTGAAGCGTGCCCGCTCAAATGTCACAGTTCTTGGGCTTAGTGAGTTCAGCAAGGAAGGCTCTTTACTGCTACCTCAACGCGTCGCTGGTTCTAAAAAGTAAACAACCATACAAAACTACGATCAAACAATGGTGCACTGCAGTAGCGCGTAGTAAATAACTGCTTGTAAACAATATCTTTCAAGCGCATTTATTACCTGTAATTTTGCGAAAAATAATTTTTACTTTTCCACGTTTAAGTCATAAAACTGGTTCTGGACTTAGGTTGGCGCCTATTCAATTTTACTCTCATTTGACAGCCGCCCTTCACCCTTGGAGTTCAGTTCATGGATGGATAAGTCAATTTGTCGTTTTTTTCGTTCAATACTCCCTTCAAAAGATCAAAAGATCTAAATGGTGTCAAGGTTCATCTAAAAACGTAAGAAGCATTGCATCCGAAATAAGCGACTGTTGCTCGGATCGATAGTAAGTATCCATTGTTTTGATCTAGGCTGACCAATTTCTTATTGGTTGTTTCCTTGATGTTTCTCACATAATAACAATACCCAGCTAATATGTTTTTTTTTTGCGAAAATATCTCTTTCTATGTCGAAGATACCAATTTCGAGAGTTCAATTTTTTTCAGTCTCATCGCTGGACTGATATAAAAAAATAAAATATTTGACCACTAGCGCCACCTTGTGAGTGTTTTCCGAACTAATATGGTTTTAGGCGAATAGGATTCATTTCATTGTTCAACATTGTCCATGACATAAACTTTGTATCTAATCACTTGACTGAGATATTAACAAATAAAATCTTTGCCCACTAGCGCCATCTTGTGAGTGTTATAAAGTTTTATGTGACTAAGTATCATTTAGTTGTTCAACATTGTCGAAGACAACAATTTTGTATCTCATAACAAAACTTCGATGCAAGCAAATACAATATTTGCCCACTAGCGCAATTCAGTGAATGCTTTCCGAACTAATACGTTTTCGGGCGAATAGATCTCATTCAGTTGAACACATTTATCGAAGACACCAATGTTGTATCTCGTCACTGAACTGAGATATAAACAATCAAAATGTTCGACCATTAGCGCCATCTTTTGAGTGTTTTCCGAACAAATAAGGTTTAAGGCGAATAGTTCTCATTTAGTTGATCAACTTTATCGAAGACACCATTTTTGTATCTCATAACTGAACTAAGATATAAGCAAATAAAGTTTTGGCTCACTAGTGCCATCTTGGGAGTGTTTTCCGAATTTATAAGGTTCTATGCGAATAGGTATTATTTAATTGGTGAAGCAAGCTATTTTAAAGTCAGTAAGCATCGAAGCAAAAAAAGGTATTATTTAGCACCATTTTTGTATCTCATAACTGGGCTAAGATATAAGCAAATAAAGTTTTGGCTCACTAGCGCCATCTTGGGAGTGTTTTCCGAATTTATAAGGTTCTATGCGAATAGGTATTATTTAGTTGTTCAACATTGTCCAAGACACCATTTTTGTATCTCATAACTGGGCTAAGATATAAGCAAATAAAGTTTTGGCTCACTAGCGCCATCTTGGGAGTGTTTTCCGAATTTATAAGGTTCTATGCGAATAGGTATTATTTAGTTGTTCAACATTGTCGAAGACACCAATTTTGTATCTCATCGCTGGACTGAGATATAAACGAAGTAAATATTTGTACGCTGGAAAGTTGTTTCATATGTTGCTTATAAATGCGACATTTGATGGCGTCTGTGCGCCACCTGGTGAGTTAATTCTGAATTAAAATAGTTACCAAGTGGAAGTCAGCAGTCCTGTGTTCAACTTTGCAGAATACAGTTTTTTCCTAAACCTCTTTATTTTCAAGATATTTGCACTACAAGTACTGTCCTATTTATAGGACGCTGGGCGTTCGGGGCTTCTGTCCTATTTTTAGGACGCTGGGCGGATATGGGTTAAAGAGAAATTTGTTTTATTTGTAAATTCATTGGATAGGTTTTAACTATCCTGTAATTTACCTCTAGATAAAAGATTATAAATTATCTTTAATTGTACCATTGCCCATCCATTATTCTACCTGCTTCAACATTTTGTTGTTTCTCCTTCCTTCGCATGACGCTTTGAGGAACTTCGTACAAAAATCTTTCGATACTCCAAAAAGCAACATTTAAAAAAAAGGTAAATTATAGGAATTGCAAAATTCTTATACGTATGGTTCCAGATTCTGGACCTGAAAGTCCATCAGGGATTGCTTGACAAACTTTCAAAGTAATGCAAAAGTTTCCCCTAAGATATAAGTTCATTAAAATCTCACATTACGAATTTTTCCACAATACATCTTCGGCCATATTCTTAAAAGATGCCGGCAATATTTTTGCGTTAAACTTATACAATACTACAAAATAATCAATAATAGACCCTACAAAAAAGTTTAGTGGGAATTTCTAGAGGTAGGAAAAAATGAGTTCTACATAAATATGTTCACCACAGTATCATCAAACTTCGGAGTTCATACAATATATTATCTTAGATTTTAGTTAAAGGAATTCGGGGCATAATGGACACATCAAGCAAATGCTTTATTTAAGACCATACAATGACATTTTTTTTTTCAAATCAATCCCGGCTAGTTTTCAAGTTTGATATTAGTACGACGTGCTACATTCATTCATGGTAATAAAAATCATATCATATGTCTAAAAATTGAGATAGAAAATTAGGTCCCAAACAAGGCTGGTAAAAAGGTATCGGGGCAAAATGAACACTTGCATGAAGTTTAATGATTCCAAAATATTTAATGTCTGTCAGTCGTTCCGATGCGCAAAAGGGCTCTCCCTCTATCATAAAAGCTAAAAAAAACCTTTCTGGGTTCGTTGTTTTGCTCAAAAATTAGATTAGAGTCACATTGCCAACAACGACACGAATTTTTTTTAGTATTTTTCCGATTTTTTTTTAATGACACCTACACGTTAATGCTTCCAGTGGACGATTTGCCCTTTGAAGGAAGCACCACACTAGACAACGGACTAGCAGGCAACGCCCAGTGACACAGTTGAAATACTTTCCTGACGAAAATTTCTCCGAACTGACGAGGGAATCGAACCCACACTGAATCGTTAATGCGGTTTAAAGAAAAAAAATCTCTCGAGAATACTTAGATAAATCTCTGGTAAATTTTTCGGAAGAATCTTAGAGAAGCAATAATATAATTGTTTTAGAAATCCCTGAACAAATTTCTCGGGATATTTGTATTTTTGCGGAAGAGTTTTTGAAAGAATGTATTCCGCTAGGAGCTTCATAGGAATGTAAAATTTTTTTGGTTAGGCATTTTCGAAAATATAATAAAAATATATTTTCAAGAGAGTTTTGAAGGAAGGGGAAGTGTTGCTCCTTGGTTTATGAGGAATCTAGAAAATAATATTAGTAAAAAAAAAAAATACAGATAGATCTGCGAAGGACTTCTCTGAAAAATCTTGAATAACATTTTCTCAATTGAGTTTTTTTTTTAAATTGCTCACGAAATCTTTACAGTAACACGTGGAAGAGTCAATCATTTTTTTTTTTTCCGGGAAGTCTGGATAATTTTTGCTGCGTTTTTTTCAAACAATCCTTTAGTAACTTCAAAAGCAAAGTTGAAAAAACTGTTGGCGAACTCTCTGAAGAAATGATTCCTTACTTGGTGGTCTTGTAGACTTTTTTGATGAGACCCCTAGAATTTTTTGAACAATTTTTTTTGGAGAAATCCTTAGTAATTCCTGAAAATCTTAAATCTCGATTACTTTTTCTAATCGACGTTAGTATCTTTCATACGGTTTTGAGAAAATTAATTCAGAAGAATCACAACCTGTCTTCTAAAACTGTTTTAAAATGAATCACCTTTTTAACATTTTTTCGACGTGTACATTTCTTAAATTTTGCATACAATGAGCTCGCGTTCAAAAACTATGGAGTTCCTATTATTTCACACAAGAATTTTATGACAAAATGATAAGCCGTTTTATTCCGTTACATGCGACGTTTTTCTACCAGTGTAAAATCGACTCAAGTAGTGTTTTGTTTTGATTCCGTGGTAAAGTCACTTTGTCTCTCCATACAGCGGAGCGGCGAAAGTAGTGGTTAGGTTGCGAAAGTTAAAAATCTTACTTTCGTCGTTTGGTGAATCCGGAAATTAAACGTTCTAAAAGTGAAAAGTTGAGTTGCTACAGAGCGGTCCGTGTAGAATTCCGCCTGCTTAACACGCAGGATCGATAAAGTAAGTTTGTATACTTTTTTGACTTGAGTCTGTATGAATATGTTTTCGAGAAATAAATTATTAATGAACACAGGAGGGCACATTGAACTTAAAATTGGAATTTATATGTAATAAGTACATGGAGGACCTTCAAGCAGAAATAATTAAAAGAATCTCTAATGCATTTTCTGGCGGAATCAAGAATTTTTTTAAGCAGTTCGATAGAGATTCATCGAGAAATTGTCTGGTGAGTCCAGAAAGTCTGGGAATGATTTTCCGTGGGAATCCCAGGACGAACTCAGTGAAAATTGGTAAAGGAGTTCTTGGAAAAAGCACTGAAAAGTACGAAAATAATTCATGAAGAAATTCCTGCAGGAATCTCTGTTAAGCACATTGTTGAATACCTGAAAAGTTTATGGAAAAATCACAATGGAGTGTGAGTTTTTTGCTAGAACCCTTGTAAGATTTTGATTGGATTACAAAAAAATGACTGTTTTTCGAAGCGAAAATTGAAATTTACAAATATTCCTGATGTGTTGCCAGATGAGACAAAATAACCAATGAATAAAATCAATACAAATCTGTTAAAACTACGAAATTCGTGGAAATCGTGGAAATTGAGACCGACATTATTTCTGTAAAACAAGTATTTGCTAGGCCCCCCCTAGGCCCCCTCCAGAAAAAATCCTAGCTACGCCAATGGATACGCGTATTTCGATCTCAATTGTAAGGCCGTATTGAGTGTCGTGTACTAGACTCGACTTAGTACACGACACTGAAGAAATAAGAATCAATCGTCTCGAGATAGAGATATCCAAGATAAGCCTCGTAGAAGCAGTTGGGAGAACAGCGGACGCAATGAGCTATTCCATTCATCCATATTTCGTATGGAGACTTGATGGATATTTGTTCCCTAGCCGGGTTGTACCCCGATAGCGGCGACAGATTTGAGGCACTACACTCAGTCTTAATGCAGTGCCCGAGTCACAGAGGAGAGGAAATGTATTCATCATCGTGTTTGGGTTTTATCGTTATTCAAGCAAATATTATTAACGACGACAAGCGCACTGATAATTTGCTGCTGATAAGACCTCGCGCCGGCAATGGTGATTATCGAAGAGTGGGACTCCAGCTCCGGGGCTCAGGGCAACCGATGTGGCTAGATACTCCGGGGCTGGCAGGCATTAGGGATGCTTATATGAGACTTGGCCGTCTTTGGTCGATTATGATCTTGAAACAGAATGGGCCCAAATAGCCGTTGCGGTGAAAACTCAGCTATTCGACAAGATCATGCTAAGGGTCTCGGGTTCGAATCTTGTCGATCGAGCAGCTCGACTTCCCAGGGCATAGAGCACCTTCGTGCTTGCCTCACTTCTTGGTATATCTATTGTTCCAACTTGAACATAGCCTTTTTCTCTATAGTACTATATGCCAAAGGAAATCAAAGAAATGTCTTATACAAAAAGATCTTGGACCGACCGGGAATCGAACCCAGACACCTTCAGCATGACTTTGCCTTATTATAACGGACGTAAGCACTTAACTAAGGAAGACTTTGTTTGACATCCATAAATCAAATTAAACATGAAGTGCTTGTAACAGAAAATGATTTTATCATAGAAGTTTTGTCGAAATTTTCTTCTAAGGAATCTACAAAACACAGGGAGTGACACAAACGCTCCTCGAAAGAGAGAGAGAGAGAGAGAGAGAGAGGGAGGGAGCTGACCAATTCGCTATCTCAACAAACATCCCAATACCAGGCACGAGCTCCGAACGAGCCTTATCGCAACAACATCGCCATTCATTGTACGATATTCTTATACGGACATAACATACCTACATGTTGTACGATTGGGACGTTGAGACTGCAACTTCGATAGTCCGATTGCTGTAGATTGCACGAACGGAGAGGCTTCGGCTGGCTGGCAAAGGAGGGGTGGTAGCTTCTACATCGAAATACGACGATGACGATGACGACGACGATGACCGGCTGTAGGGAATTTATATTTCAGAACAGATAACACTCTATATCCGGAAATAGAATGTTAGATAAGCGAAATGCGATGCATGTTAGGGCCCCTTCGATAGGCCCCAACCGGACTTGGCTGGTGTTTACAGTCGTATTCCTCTGAATAAGTTGGAATTTACGTACCGAACGAGCACTCATCATTGCCCATCAGTCAACTCGAGGTCGGGTTCACTACACCACGGTGTTCCACAGACCATTATTATCAGAAAAAAAAATTACATCAGAACTGTGCTCACCAGTCACTTCCTTCAGTCAAACTGCAAAAGACGAGCCCCTTATGCAGTTACGCCCTTTAGATTACATAAATCCATGAATGCTAATGACACTATGATGTACACATAGTTTTTCATCTACTGTCAATATGAGAAGATATGGAAGATCGCAGCAAGCTGTGAGCGCGGGCGACTGCGTTTTGAATTTTCTGGCTCCGTGTCATTTGCAATTCGACTGATGAAAAATACAATCGGCAAATAGTAGTTTACGGAACAAGTTGCAGAATGATGATTTTTACAGCACGAGTCGTAAATTTATCATACGAGGCTTGCCGAGTAGGATAATTACGACGAGTGCTGTAAAAATCGAGGTCTTCAACGAGTACAATTTTTTTTTTTTTGCAATTTCGTATAATATCGGAATGCATTCACCATCATTTGACAATTTCTGAAAAATTGTTGTGTAATGGTTCATTACGCAACTCAAAACAGTTGCGTAATGAGGAAGCGTTGCGTAATGAATCATTACAGCACTGGTTTCAGTTGCGTAATGACTATTCCTGCGCTGCATACTTCAGTGCAGGAAAGTAGGCTGTTTCATGACAGATTGGCGTGATGAAAAACAGTCTATTACGATGAGAAATTGCAAAAAATACAATACAATACTGTTAGGGCAACCTCACCGGTGTTCCAAATCACTACCCAGACAACCAAAATGTACGCACAACGAAATCGCTTTGTACGTGCAAAATTTCACTTATAAGATGTCGCGAAAAGGCCTTCTACGTACAAAAGTGGAGGCGATATGCGTGCATGTATTATGTGATGATTAATAACATACAATGCGAGTGTATAAATATTCTTCCGAACTAACCTGTTATCTTATGCGACTTAACTTGTGATAACAAATGTTGATTTGACAGCTGCTACGAATTGATTCGACTTACTTTGTACAAGTATACGGGACGAAACAAAATGTTCAAATGAACTCAGAAAAAAAGTGTTTTATGCGAGGAAACTCATCAATTTGCCGAGTTTATTCACGGTGCTTTGCGGGTTTGATGATTAGTATGAGTAAACGAGTTTTAACGTGAACTTTCATGCGATTTCTGGTTGTCTGGGTAATTGGGTCCAAATTCTTGGACCAAGTTTAAAAATGACGCTTGATGTTCCCATTTTATTTTATACCAGTTTTCTGATCTATTTTTTGGAACAGGCTAACTGCCTGGTCCAGTTTTGGTCGGATTTGGAACAAAATTTAAGCATTTCCAAATCCGAGTTGACACACTTTTTTTTTGCTGAGCTTGGTAATCTAGGAAGTAAGGATGCAAAAGTTTTCTAGGTGTGTAACAAGATTTCCAGGAATTCCTCCGGGGATTTCGTCCAAGAATTTCTCTGGAGACTTTCACCAGGAATTCCTCCAGATATTCAATTATGAAATTCCCTTCTCCACAAATTCTTTCGGGAATATTTTCACAGAATTTATCCGGGAATTCCCTCCAGGAATTTCTCTGGGGATTTGTACTAGCTATTTCTCAGGGGATTTCGTTCAGAAATTCTTCTGGGGATTTCATACAGGAATTCCTCCACGAATTCTTCCAGGGATCACTGCTGGAAATTTGCTCCAAAAATTCCTCCGGGGATTTTCTCCAGAAACTTTTCCGGAGAGTTTTATCCAAGAATTTCTCCGGGGATTTCCCCCAAAAAACTCCTGCATGGATTTTATCCAGGAATTTTTCAGGGGATTTCCGAGAATTCCTCCGAAAATATTGTCAAGAAATTCTTCTGGAGATTTTGTCCAGAAATTTACCAAAAAAAATTCCTTCGGATTTTCTCCATAAATTCCTTTTTTCAGAGAGATCCTCCAGATATTTCTCTGGGGATTTGCAACAGATTTCCTGAAGAGTTTCATCCGGGGATTTCAAGGATTTATCCAGGATATCCCACAGAAACTCCTCCTGGTATTTTCTCCATGAATTTTTCAGGGGATTTCTAAAAGCAATACCTGTGTGGATTTCTTCAAGAAATTCTCCGGGGATTTTTTTTCAGAGAATTCATTCCGAGATTTCCTACAATAATTCCTTTGGAGATCTACACAAGGAGTTTCTCCGGAGATTTCCTCTGAGAATTTTAATGATTTCTTCCTGGGATTTTCTCCAGAAAGTTCTCAGAGGAACGAAAACGCAATCCCTGCGAGGATTCAGTCAAGGAATTCTACCAGGGATTTTTTCATAGAAGCCAGCCAGGAATTTCTTTGGAAATTGTACCTGAAATTTCCTCCAGGAATTATTTAGGAGATTTCCTTCAGGAATTGGTCCGAGAATTTCCCCCGAGAACTATTTTTTTCCAAAATTTCCTCCGAGGATTTCTATGATTCTTCCGGAGATATCCCCCAAGAACTCCTCCGGGGATTTTCTTCAGAAATTATTCCGGGGTTTTCCTTCAGGAATTTCCCCTGCGGGGATTTCTTCCAGGAATTCCTCTGGGGATTTTGTCCAGAAATTCTCTCAAGGATTTCATTAAAAAATCCTCCAGGGTTTTTTCAGAGAATTCATCCTGAAATATCTCTGGAAGTTGCAACAGGAATTTCTCAAGCAATTTACTGCAGGAGTTTCTCCGGAAATTTCCTCCAGGTATTCCACCGTGAATTTCAAGGATTTCCCCGGAGATATCCCCCAAGAACTCTTCCGGGGATTTTCTCCCGAAATTCCTCTCGGGATTTCGTCCAGAAACTATTCGGAGGCTTTCCTCCAGAAATTGGTCCAGTGATTTCCTCCAGAAATTCTTCCGGGGATTCCGTCAAAGAATTCCTCCAAAAACTCTGCTGGCGATTATCTCCAGAGGTTTTTTTTTTTTCAAATATTCTTTCGGGGATATCTCCTAAGAACTGCTCCGGGGATTTTCTCCAGTAATTTCTCAGGGGATTTCCAATTGCAATTCCTCCGGGGATTACCTCCTGGAATCCCTCCGGAGTTCCTCCAGGAATTCCTTCCGTCCAGACATTGTTTAGGAGCTCCTCTTGCAATTCCTCTAGATTTCATCTAGCAACTCCTTGCAAGTTCCTCCGGAGGTCCACCGGGAATTGCTCCGGAGTTCTTCCGTAAATTCTTCCGGTGTTCTTACAGCAATTCCACTGGATTAGATCCAGCAATTTCTCGGCAGTTCCTCTAGAGCTTCGGATTTCCTCCATAGTTTCTCCGGAGTTGCTCAAGCAATTACCTTGGAGTTCCAACAGGAACGTCACCGGAGCTCCTCTACTCATTGCTCCGGAGTTTCCTCACCGAATCACCCGAATTTCTTCTCGTTTTTTTTAGGAATTCAGGAGTTTCTATAAAAAAAATTCCGAAGTTCCACCAACAAATTCTTCGGAGTTCCTCCGGGGAGTGCTTCGGAGCTCCACTTTCAGATAATTCCTTCAGATTTTCTTCCGGCAATTGCTCGGGAGTTCCTCCAAGAATTCTTCCTGGCTTTCTGAAGGAATTTTTCCGGGGTTCCTCCAGGAGTTTCTCTGAGAATTCCTTAGATTTTCCTCCGGGAAATACTCCAGAGCTCCTCAGGGAAATCCTCCACAGTTGATCTGGGAGTTCCTCCAGGAATTACTCCACGAAGAACTTCTGGAGGTCCACCGGGAATTTGTCAACAGCACTTCCTAAAAAGTCACTGGAGTTCCACAGAGAATTCCTTCGGGGCTCTGCCGGGAATTCCTCCGGAATTCCTCCGGAATTCCTCCTAGAATTCCTTTGAAGTCCATCCGGGTTCATGCTGGTTCTTTCCACTTTGTTTGTTTGTTTTTGTTAATCACATTCGAAATAAATCGAAAAAAGTATTTTTAGTAAACATTTGGACCAAAAAAAAATTTGACCACCGATGAATTTGCCCTTATGCCAATTCCAAATGTTTTATAGAGTGATAAAAGTGTTTTGTTTAACGAAGATTGAATTCATAAACGGCTTATGGTGATATGCATGATAAATTTTTACGTGATTCCACTGGTTGCTGGGCCGGTTATACGTCACTTGGATAGTTTTTTGTTCGTTTGTGAAAAGTGTGTTTCTGATAGAAAACAAAATGAGAATGGTTATGTTGTGGTTGTGAGTGCTGATGGAGCCTTTTAGTGCTTTCTCGAAGACACGTTTTTTTTTTGGCATGAAGGATTATTTATGCACGCATGCCGTAAATAATGATGGATATGCGAACTCCTTGTGGATACGGCTTCTGTATTCAACGTTTCGATAAACAAACGGATTTGGTGAGCTTGTTCCATTTAAACTGCTTGTTTCAATGCACTCTGGGTTGTTTCTACAGTCGGATAAAAGTTAATCATAAAATGCTTTTTTTCCATACAAAATGCTAGAGATGTGCAAAATGGTTCATTTGAGTGAACGGATCCGATCCGAATCACTCATCTTAGAGAACCGGATCTTTCGAACGGCTCAGCGGCTAGCAACGGAAAAACGAACGTAACCGAGCGGAAGGAAAAAGAGCGGTTCACTCCCTGTTGCGCGACATGTGTCGTACCTATGGTGTCTTTCGCTCTCCCATTCTGCGTAAATTCTTCACGATATTCTCGCTTAATTTCCCATACCCGAACCGAAAGGAAAAGGCAAAATGTGGGCGGGGCAAATGTGTTTGTCTATGCTGAGAGCGCTGAGAGCACGGAGCTGTTACAAACTGTGTTTGCATTTGTGCCGTGGCGCTCAAAGCAAGGCACGTGTCAAGCATTACAATAAAGCCGAGAAACGAACAAAGGAGAAGTTTCTCTCTCCTTGTTTTTTCTCACAGAAACCCGAAGAAAACATCAGCAGCTTTGTCGCGAATAGGGGAAAAGAATTGGCTCGTTGTATTTCCTGTCACTTTAAGTCTGATCCGTACTGATCAAATGAACCGACTCTCGCCAGAAAAGAGCTACGGATTACTCGTTCTTTTGAGTGATCCAGATCTTTTGAACGGCTCCGATTCTTTTTGCCCATCTCTTCAAAATGCCCTAGTTTGGAGATCAGTATCTTAGCTTCTGGTAGACCGAATTGGCTGAAATTTGGATGACGAACAAAAAAATAACCAGGATTACTATGTATACTGAGATCTTTGAATTTCAATCATTTTCCGATGAGTTTCAGAAGGTTGGTCGAAGAGAAGAGTAAGTTACCGAGAGATTTTTCGATTTAATTAAAAAACGGTGAGCTGTAAGTGGTTGGTGTGTTCTACAAGTTTGTGTAACTTCCGAAAGTCAGCAATTTCGCCGAAGAAACAAACCAACCTTAACTTAACTTTTTTAATTAAATCGAAAAATCTCTCCGTCACATACTTTTCTCTTTGACCAGAGGATTGGAAACTTCTCGGAAAACGAAGAAACTTAGTGAGCTCAGTATACACAAAATTTCAGGTTATTTGTAGTTTGTTATCCAAATTTCAGTCAATTGGGTCCTAAAATGTTTAATGAATTCTTGTTTTTATTTAATAATACGATAGAGCATGTTCTTGCAACTACTTTAGAATTTTTTCCAGCTCAAATAACGGCAATAGCATATTTAAACTTTATTTTAAAAATAATTGCAAATATGAACCTTGACACTTTTGATCATGTTTGACGTTCACTTTGTCGACAAAAATGCCACAGGGCTTTAGGACCCTATTCAGACTACCTGAAGCTGAGATGACACAGAATCCCAAACCTGGGCTTTTTGTATGGAAAAAGCAGCATTTGGATACTAACTTTTGTCATTGACTGTATATAATATGGTAGGGTAAATTTATCTTCTCGTTTCAGAGAGCGAGTAATGGCGCTTAACCCAGTAGCGTAGCTAGGGGGGTGCGGATCGCACCGGGCCCCGAGACCATAGGGGCCCCCAAATCGTGGTAAGAGTTTCATTCAATATAATAAATTTGATTTCTAGAAAACTAACAGGTTAAAAGCAGATGAAAACTTGTTTGAAGGTGACGTTGATCATCAATGTGTAGGGCCCCATAATCAATTGTATTAGTGATTAGAAAAGCTTAAATACCTCAAAACTCATTCTCGATAACTCGGTTTAATTATATAATTCATACGGATCTACCTAAACGTGCGGGGCCCATAATCGTATCTGAAACTGATTAGGAGGTATGACCTTGCCGTTTTTCATTTCAATTATAATTTAAAATAGAAATCAGTTACCATCTTCGGGACATGGTTTGTACACAATCAAGGTTGGTAGAAGATCTCTTTTTAGAGGCTTAGGACCTATTTTTAAGATCTTGAAAGTTTCTTTTTCAAGCAATTTTTTCACAGGTTCTTAAAGAGTTTTTCTTTTCAGATTCCTCGAGGAAAAACTTCAGAAAATATGATACCGTTTTGATTCATATTACGGACACTTAAGACCTCAGCGAAGCATAACTAATCATAAAGCATATAAAATGAATCATTCTGTATGATTCCTGTGTGTGAAACTTTAAAACACTTAACTTTCGAGCGATGACTGAAGATTTTGATTCCGTAACATGAATAATTTTAAATAAATAGAAATATGTGGACTTTTCATGATTCTTATTCCGGACGCTCCCTTAGTTTTGCTTCATATTCCGTACATTTTTATTCGAATTCCGGACAGCTAATGAAAATCATAATCAGAAAAATCAAATCATCAATTGAAATCGTCGAATTACCGAAGAAACGTCTTAGGCAGTTGGGCATTATAAATTTTCATATGTATCTATGAAAATGCTTATTAAAACGAGCCTCGAAAATAAGAACTTTTGAGCAGCAAAAATTGAAACATTTCGTGTGAAATGTTTCCATTACAAAGCAGAGTGTCCGGAATTTGAAGCTGTCCGTAATATGAATCAAAACTGTAGTGAATTTTACAAAGATCTCTTCAGGTATACTGTCAATGCTGGTAGCGAGTCACTTTTTAGTGACTTGGTCACTTTTTTTAAGCCAGTCACTTTAAAGTCTCTTTTTAGAAGCCATTTCAACTAAAGTCACTTTTTTCAACTATTTTGAGCGAAATTTTCGAGAGAAAATTACGAAGAGGCCTTGTTTCAATTTACACTAAGTTTAAATTTGAATTAATGTCTGTATGAACACTCATGTTCATGTTTTTTTTGTGAAAAAAGTTTATTTTTCATTGAGTTCCATCTTATCTGTAATAGTGTCTAAGTTATTATTAGTATGTTGTAAGTTCATGCATAGATATCTATTTAAAATGTTTACTAAAACGAGCCTCGAAAGTAAGAACATTTGAGCGGCAAAAATTGAAACATTTCGTGTGAAATGTTTCCCATACAAAGTTATTATTATCTCTTATTAAGTTATTATTATTATCTCTATTATCGAGACTTTCAGCCTGTGGCTGGTTCGTCTCCATCCATACAAAGTTGAGTGTCCGGAATTTGAAGCTGTCCGTAATATTAATCAAAACGGTAATGGATTAATACGTAATATAGAAATGCTTCATAGAATTTATCGTTTTCGTTGAATCGCCCATTAAATCATGCATGGTTTCTTCAAAGAAATGTGGGGAGTCGGATATTGAGTGATGGCCAAATATTACATTTTCCGTTATCTTGATCTAGTTACACTAATAGAAAGTATCCTTCTGTGAATATTATATTTGATCCAACTTCTCTATACGCTATAATTATTATCGGCTTGAAGTAATGAATTAAATTTTAGCGATTTTTAATATATCATGTTTTGGGAGTTTGAAAAGAAATAATGTCACATGTATACCAAATTCTTTTTAAAATTTACATTTCAAAATAAAATACTTTGGTGATTTAAAAGTCACAAGCGGTGATCTTCTTCAAAGCATCTTTCTAAAACTTTGAAACGGTTGGAACTCTACTAAAAAAGGATTATTTACGTAAATGCTTACTTTTCTGTTTAAAATTGTTGGCAATATCTTGAAATTTTGGAAGTACAATAAAAATTTCCAAATTTGGTAGTCAACTAGACCTACTACCTGTAGTAGATCATATTGAGTATTCCCTTCTTCATCGTAAAACAGTGTAGAAGAACTGAAATAAAACTAATTACTTTTTGATTTTCAAGTCACTTTAAGTCATTTTTTCGAGAATTGGAAGTTACTATTTAGTCACTTATTTTTCAAATCTGGTCATTAAAATAACATTTTTCATCACTACTTTTTGCTACCAGCCCTGGGTATACTTCTGGAATTAACTTCAGAAATTTCTCTATTGATTCCAACACGAAGTCTCCCAAAAACCTTCCAGCATTGTTTCGAGGGATGGTTAGAGGAATTGCCTCGTAATTTGTTTTTCGAAATACATGAGCATTATGAAGCTTTTCTGGACCATTATGATTTCCCCAGTTGTAACTAGAGGAGATCTTCCTGAGCTTCCTACAGGAGTTATTAAAAAAAAAAAAATCATTCTACTGTTCATTTGCATTTGAGGATTTTTCGAAGAATTCGTAGGAGAATTTCTATGCCAGTTTCTCCAGCTTGCCATTCAGGATTTTGTTTATGGATTTCTTTAAGGGTTCACCCACATTTACCCTAGAAAGTGCTTCAAAAAATACTCCAGGGATTATCCGAGGAAATATATTTAATACGTTTCCAGGAATTCCTCTTCAAATTTACTTGGAATTCTTCATGAAGCTCCTCTCTAAAAGCTTCCCAACATTTTATGCGAAATTACTCCTGCAGTTCTTCCTAACGATTTCTCGTATATGTTTCAAGTAAAATCTTCATGGCCTCTTCTAAAGATCATAGAAAATATTGTAGTAATTCTAGACATCAAAGCAATTTATCTACGAAATCCTTCAAGACTTCCTCAAGAGTCCAATAGTTCTTTCAGAGCACTTTGTGAAAGTTCATCATGGTTTACTTTCAAACTTAATCAAGTTTCATCAGACATTTAATTAAAAATTTGGGAATTTGAATTTGAAATATTTCCCGAAATTTTGAAAAAAATAATCAAATATTTCTTTTTTCTGAAGATATTAGTGGAAAAATGTCTGGGGAAATTATTTGAAGACACATATGGAAACTTTCGCTAAGAACTCTATATTCTCTGATTTCCGAAGAGATCTTAGGATCAATCTCCGGATTAATACCTTAAAGAATTTACTGGTTGAAATCTGAACGATAATTTGATGGAAGTTCTTGAAAATCCTATGAGAAAATACTTTTTGAAATCTTAAAGATATTGTAAACGGGAATCTTGGTGGAAATTTTGAGAAAATGATAGTGAAATCATTGTAAACATCCCTGAAGTACTCATGATTTTCTTGAAAAATTTCTGGAAGGTTTTTTGAAGGAATTCATGCTGGAATCTCTGAGGTAACTTTTATGGTTATCCTAAGGAGAATTCTACGTTGAATTTCTTAAGGTATAATATTTTTTAGGAAGTTCGTGAAAATCTCAAAACGAATCCCTAATGAAATCACTGGAGTACATTTTGTAATTAGTTGAAGCAAACTTTGGACAAATTTATTAATGTAAGGCTTTTATTCCATCAATAATTTCAAAAATAAACAAAACACAAAATTTAGGAAGTTTCAACCTTTCGATAGAATTCCCAATTAAAGTTGTAGGGTGCCGGTACCAATGGTTGTAATGTACCAGTAGATTGGACTATGGAATAAAACGTACATTTTTCGATAAAAACGACATTTGTTATTTTTGGTGGATAGATCGCCTCTAGTTTAGTCGATTTGTCAAATTTCAGCTTTTTATTCTATCAAAAAGTCATATAAATAATTAAGTTAACGCAAAAAATTTGCTCCCTTGCACCAATAGTCGCTGTCGTGTTCCAGTAGTGGATCAACGGATGGAAGCAGTTTTTGAAATGGATGTATAAAAATGAGGAAAAGTCCCAGAGATGATCTTTATGCTTCATTCGAAAGATATTAGTTGCTGTTTCGAGGGAAAAATGTAAAACCCATGTAAAAATTTACCATTTTGTTTAAAATTCCTTGAATCATTCCCGAACGTCTACTACTGGAGCATTAGCGCAACTACTGGAACACGTGTACCAATAGTGGCTCAAGCGATTTTATGTTAAAAAATAAGTTTTATCACTCTTTTTATTTTTTTCCCATATAGTAGAGGTTGAAATCTATCTGTTGACGCCAAAAGATCTCTGTTAAGGCTTTTCGTAATTTTGTTATGATTTTTTGAAGCTTAGGTAGTTCACTAATGGCACTGGCACCCTATATGAATCATTACCTGACATTTTTTTTCATTAAACGACTACAACAACATTATCAACATATCTACATAAGTTCCATCATATTAGTCATAATTCTCTAAAAACTATTTGGTCATCGTTTATTTCAACATTTGATTTCACATTAGCGCTCGCATTTAGACGGCGTTCACATTAATTTTTTGAGGGCCCCTTAATCGAACACCGCACAGGGCCCGAAAAAACCCTAGCTACGCCACTGGCTTAACCCGAAGCTCCGTGTTTACCGCTACGGCTATCTGGTTCGTAGAAAATTGTTGTTTCCAACATCAGCCTAAGTGTAGTTAACCTGAAGAAATCGACTGGGGAGCACAGATTCGCATGAGATTGATTTTCTGACCATTACGGTCTGAACAGCACCGTGCACTCGGATGACAAGACTGACTGACGACTGTGCCTTTGCTACTGCCGGCGATGATGACTGCGATACCGAACAGCGAGCAGCCAAATTTTCGGCCAAGCCCAAAACGTCAAATTGCGCCAATGTCTCTCTGGGTCCCGAAGTATACAAGTGCGGAGCAGTCGGATGTCATACCGTTGCAAGGGAGGATGGAACCGTTTTCGGTTGAATGGGGAACTCCCCTTCGTTCCTCCTTTGGCAACCAGCCGGTCGATAAGAATCAACGTTCTCTCGTTTGCCATAGCCAGCAGTCGGTAGATCCACCCGCGCCGAGTGGCTTATCGCAGTTGAAGCATCTCTCTCGAACCGTCCGAGTCGTTCGATGATGCTGAATTCGGTGGCTGCTGAGAATGACTTGCTAGTGGTTGTGGAACTTGGGCATCCCTAGACTCAAATTTTGGGATGCTCAGCGCGTTGAATTTTCTTTGGGATTTTAACCTACATTCGTCAAATTTTGCGGTACGAAATTTGGGGAATGTATTCTTCGTTTTGGCGTTACGTCCCAACTAGGACAGAACATGTCTCTCAGCTGAAACTCGCAGTTAATTATTGAGACCCTTTTTTGCCAATTACCCATTTTTTTGTATTCGTCAACCTGAAAAGATCTTCGATCAAAGGGATTTGAACCCACGACCTCTAGCACAGTCATGCTGAATAGCTGCGCGCTTACGGATTAGTTGGGTCTTAGGAAGTATAGTCATTTCATCTATTTCGGAGAGGGTCTACCACCTGACAACTTCCAGATTCATTGCGTACATATCTCGCGAAATGCTTTTTGGGGCCACGCAGATACCGGTATAAATATTTATGCATATGATGAATTTGCCGGGAATTTCATAAATGTATTTATTATCTGCTTAACCTCGACGGCGGACGACGACGATGATGATTCTTCTGCTGCGAGAGATGATGACGATGATGATGATGATGGGGTAGAATTCAGTGGAAGCAAGAGCAGCTCTTCCACCCCCCAAAAGGAGTGGGTTGTTGTATACGTTTTGCGATATGGCAGAGATAACAAATCAAGTTTTCTGTTCGGTGATGGTCAGAAGGAGGGAGGCAGAGACAAGTCAGCCGGTCATCCTCCGCTTTTGACGATGAGTGATGAGACCCGTCCGGTTTTGGGCAGCAAACAGTTGCATATTCAAAGAGTGCGGAACAGTTGTTGCAATTGTGGCGGGGGTGAATGGGTTTGGATTTATTTTGCTGGTAGCGCAGTTTTAAACCAAATTGACGCTGCGCTGTAGCCAACAAGGTACAAGGTAGGTAGATGTTAAAAGAAATCCAAAAAAATAAAACATACCTATATTTTATAGAGTTTACTTCCATGAATTGCTATGTGCATCTACTGCAACAAAAATCTATCAAAATTTTACTTATTACGTACTTAGATTTAAAGACTCAACAATTTATCCACCATAGATACATGAGTCTACTGGATGAACACTACTTTCAAACAATATCAAAAAAAGTTATTAAGTTCAAATAACAAGTAGTTTAACCCTTTCTGTGCTTGTCAGTTTATTATGATGAAAAATGTTGAGATAATTATAAAACAAACAAGGAGTTGTTAAAGATAAAAATAGTTGTTTTGGGATCGCCTTAACCAGTATGCACTGTTTAACATTGGTGCACATTGATGACTATTCCACAATAGTTTCTTATCAAGAACGATAGCCACATTTCCCGTCAGCTGAATCCACATAAAGTTCTGAACACTCGGTGGAACTCTTATCACCTGCAGCTGTTACGGCGCAGTTTCATCAACAGTGCGATGGCCCGCTTCGGCTTGCGGTATTCTAAATGACAAATTAGTCATCAGAACCGCGCAATCGCGCTTCGGTCGTAAAGTTCTTTGTTTTCCTCGAAAGCCTCAACGTAAGTTCTGACGAAACAAAAAATAAACTTTACACAAACACGCCGCGGCAGGTCGAGCTTCATGGCCCGGTTTTAGTTGCTGGTCTTTATCGCGCTCAGACTCAGAATGTGTTTGCTTTAGGAAAAGTTTTATTGTTTCGAGCTAACTAACGCTCACTGTATCTGCACTCAGAGTATAGAGCACGTTATGCGACTCTACACCTGGACTTTGTAGTGTTCCCTTATTCAAAAGATATTGAATTTGAACTATGTCAATTAGTCGATATTATTCCATGAATTCCCATTCGCCTATTGCGCAATAAATGAAACTCAAATCGCCCAACGTTCGAAATCACGGCCCCCATTATTAGCCGGAGATGGTTCCAATCTAGAGGCTCATAGATATCTCTGGAAGAGCTGAGATAACGCCTCTCCTCGAGCCCAGATAACAACGGACATCCATTTGCGTTTCGACTAATCAACCTCAACAACCGTCGACGGTAATAATTGATAACGAAGCGATTTGATTGCAGCTGAAGGCTCTTATCTCGCACAAATATCTGCCGGCGAAGATAAGATAGCGAAAGCCACAGCACGCTTAATGTGCGCCATCGTTGGCGTCGTCGTCGCCGTCTTCGTTATCAATCCGGCGATATTTGAATATGAAAACCCACCATCCGAAGAGGCCATCCTTACCCAGGTGTCTCTCGTTAGATTGGAAATATCCTCGCACGTTGGCCATTGTCAGAAACATGGATGTAGTTAGAGGGAGACAAAGAATCTACCGCAAACTGTGATTTTGAAATATACTAGAATTCTGCTAAGGATCTGGCCGGGTCTCAGGGGAAATGGACGATATATTCGACTAGGAATTTCTCAAGTTATACAATTAAATAATTTCTTCAAATGTGTTTCGTATGATTAAGAATTCCTTCAAATATTACTTCAGCATTTTTTTGTCAATGTCATACACTCCAACCTGTTTTGACGACCGTTTTTTTTACCGACGGTTCTTTTTCCGACCACTTTTTTACGACCGAAATTCAGATTAACGACCGTTTTAATAAATGATCATTATCTTAAAAAGTATTCAAAATAGAGGATCATGATGTTCAGCAAAATTGTTCAGTAGTTCAAGGGCTAACATATGGTGGTCATTGAATTGCGGAATTCTGCCACTAGGCGGCGCTAGTGAGCATGAAACTTTAGTTTTGCGGATATCTCAGGATCCTGGCCACTTAGAAAGATTGCGCCTTCGGCAAAGTTGTTCAGTAGCTCAAGGACTATCATTATAAACGCTATGAGGTTCAAAATTTTGCCACCAGGCGGCGCTAGTGAGCATGAAAATTTTGTTTTGCGGATATCTCAGGTCCTGGCCATTTAGAAAGATGGCGTCTTCGACAAAGTTGTTCAGTAGCTCAAGGACTATCATTATAAACGCTATGAGGTTCAAAATTTTGCCACCAGGCAGTGCTAGTGAGCATGAAAATTTTGTTTTGCGGATATCTCAGGATCCTGGCCATTTAGAAAGATGGCGTCTTCGACAAAGTTGTTCTGTAGCTCAAGAACTATCATTATAAACGCTATGAGGTTCGAAATTTTGCCACCAGGCGGCGCTAGTGAGCATGATTTTTTTGTTTTGCGGGTATCTCAGGATCCTGGCCATTTAGAAAGATGGCGCCTTCGGCAAAGTTGTTCAGTAGCTCAAGGACTACCATTATGAACACTATGAGGTCAAAATTTTGCCACCAGGCGGCGCTAGTGAGCATAGAATTTTTGTTTTGCGAATAGCTCAGGATCCTGACCGCTTAGAGAGATGGCGTCTTCGGCAAAGTTGTTCAGTAGCTCAAGCGCTATCACTATAAAAGCTATGAGATTCAAAACTCCGCCACCAGGCGGCGCTAGTGAGCATAGAACTTTTGTTTTGATGATAGCTCAGGATCCTGACCGCTTAGAGAGCTGGCGTCTTCGACAAAGTTGTTCAGTAGCTCAAGGACTATCATTATAAACGCTGTGAGGTTCAAAATTTTGCCACCAGGCGGCGCTAGTGAGCATGAAAATTTTGTTTTGCGGATATTTTAGGATCCTGACTACTTA
Source organism: Aedes aegypti (assembly GCF_002204515.2). NCBI lineage: Eukaryota > Metazoa > Arthropoda > Insecta > Diptera > Culicidae > Aedes > Aedes aegypti. Next base: position 462,042,338 of record NC_035108.1, read on the forward strand.
GACATGGCGTCTTGGGCAAAGTTGAGCTACTCAACAAGTTTACCGAAGACTCCATCTTTCTTAGTGGTCAGGATCCTGAGATATCCGCAAAACAAAAGTTTCATACTCACTAGCGCCACCTGGTTGCAACATTTTCAATCTCATGGCTTTTACAATGATTGTGCTTGACCTACTGGACAACTTTGCCGAAGACGCCATCTTTCTAGGTGGTCAGAATCCTGAGATATTCGCAAAAAAAAATCATGCTCACTAGCGCCGCCTGGTGGCAAAATTTTAAATCTCATATCTTTTATAATGATACACTGAAAACATTCTACAAGCTGGATCAATGTGTTTCACACATGAATTAACACTAATTGTAAAACTTATCAAAAGATGGTGTAAAACCAGTCACTATAAGCTCCAAATTCAAATTGAAAACACGTAAAATTACAAATTATTGTAAACTTAGCAGTAGGATTTATTAGCGTTTGCTTGATTTTTTTTTATTTTTATAATTTCTTTATTAGTATCATTCCAAACATTACATTCATTTCTTATATCTAGGTGTTCTGTGTTATTAGACAACACTATCATCCTAATTTGGTAAAACAAATTTAAGATTTTATTAACATTTTTTTAACAACATATTACATTTCATTTGCCGTAGCAGTTCAGATTTTTTACAGGTGAGTTGATTTCACCTGCTTATAAGAGAAAAAAAACGCTTTGAATATATTTAACCTTACTTAACCTAAACATATAACGCATTTAAAGTGACAATAGAAGATTGTAACGATTTTTGCCTGAAATTATTAACTATTTTATTTGACATTTGTTCCAATGTTACAACATTGGATTTTCTATGTAATTCATTGGTACTATACCAGGGAGGAAGCTTCAGAATAATTTTCAAAATTTTATTGCTTGGTTTTCTGATTCCAGGCACCCATTACGGGCACCTGGTTTCTCCAAAAATAACATGTCCTGTCACGCGTGAACGGCAAATGTGAGTCCTTGTCATGCTAGGAAAACTAGTTCTACTAGTGATGGATATCGCCATTGTAAAGAACGTTCAAATCATGTGTAAAAGACTTTGCTATCGAACCAAAGTCAATCCTTCACAGAATCACAAGTTTTACACGTCATTTCACCTTGCAATTCGACACGACAGATCCACGTTGAAAATAATTAGGAAACCATGACTTTTCAGTGTAGCGCTTGAGCTACTGAACAACTTTGCCGAAGGCGCCATCTTTTTAAGTGGCCAGGATCCTGAGATATCCGCAAAAAAAAAGCTTCATGCTCACTAGCGCCGCCTGGTGGCAAAATTTCGAATCTCACAACTTTTATAGTGATAACGCTTGAGCTACTGAGCAACTCTGCCGAAGGCGCCATCTTTCTAAGTGGCCAGTATCCTGAGATCCGCAAAACAAATGTTTCATGCTCACAAGTGCCGCCTGGTGGCAAAATTTTGAACCTCATAGCGTTTAAAATGATAGTCCTTGAGCTACTGAACAACTTTGCCGAAGACGCCATCTTTCTAGGTGGTCAGGATCCTGAGATATCCGCAAAATAATAGTTGCATGCACACTTGTACTGCCTAGTGGCACAATTTCACTTAAGCAGAAAAAGTTTTGAACCCTGCATGAAAAACTGGATTACAGTTGAAGAGTATGTTGCTAAGCATTATATTTTTCTGTTCCGCTCAAGTTTGATGGTTTTGATCTTTACTTATTCTTCTTAAACAGTGTTGCCAGCCACATGAACATTTGTGATTCGGCCGATTGTATGGCACGCAACACTTCCTTCGACTTTGGTGAACATTCGGTATCGTTATATTTTTCGTTAAATTTTTTTGGTATTTGCAAATCACACCCCTATAAAATTGGCTCTTTTGATAACAATCGAGCAGTGTTGCCATCTTTTACCAAAATATGAAAACTTGAACGGCTATTTTGGAAAGCTCTCAACCCATGCTTCAACTTTGCCGAAGATCTCGAACCAGTATTTCCGCATCTAGACGTTGCATTTTGCAACAACATAATTATAACCCTGATTTTTTTTACGACCGATTTTTTTTTTACGACCCCCCGATAATGGTCGTAAAAAGAGGTTGGGGTGTACTAGGGAACATCATCAGTGAATCCTCAGAAATTCGTCTTGATTTTTTTCTATAAATATATTCTTCTTGGACGATTCAATACATTTTTGCGATTTTTTTAATTTTCTCAAATTTCAGAAGAAACGTGTTTTTTAAGGATTCCTCCGATTGCAATTCCACTAATGGCCCCTATAAGCAATTCTTTTCATATTGTTCAGATTTTTGCATATCGTCAATTTTTGTTTTTTTGACATTGTGAGCAAATTGCGGCTATTAATTGGAGTCTTGTCCGACTTTTGACCTTCTTAAATTGCTAATGGCATCGCACTACGATCTAAGCGTATCATTTTTTGTGGCTCTCAATGTATTTGGAAACGTTAAACATATACTGAGAGTCACAAATCATGATTCGTACAGATCGTAGTGCGATGCCATTAGCAATTTTTAGACTGTCGAAAATCGGACAATCCATTAATATATACATCAAAACACAAATTTTAAACCCTTGAAAATGGCGAAATAAACGCCGAAACGTCGAGGAAGTAGAAGCAAATGACTTTTTAACTGTACAAAGACTGATAGAGCCGATATAAAAACAGAAAGAAATAAGCCATCACGGTCGAAAGCGTTCATCAAATGTTGCTTCTGCAACTAAGAGCTTTCTGATGTTCAATGTCATCAGACATGTTTGACAAGGATTCCTAAAAGAATGTCTTATGTAAGCGTAGGACAAAAAACCACAAATCATGTTTAGGGCTAATAATTATTTTACAGGAATTCCGCTCAGAACAACTCTTGAAGTTGCATTTTGCAAAGATATATGATTGAATTGAACTTCTATATATATTTTTTAAGATTGTGGAAGTATTCATTCAGGAATTGTTAAAAGGTTCGACAAGATATTTCACTCAAACACCTTCAGGCATTTCTCTAGACAGAGATTCATCAAGAAGTCTCATCTCTTTATTATTTTTAATATAAAATTTCTTCAAGAATTAGAGATTTTTCCTGGATCTTACCTGGAATATGTTGAGGTTTTTCAAGGGCGTAAATTAGACTAGTGTTATCTATGCTCGACTTCCCTGGACACATAAAATTACCATGCCTGCCACACGACTTATAAATTCGACTATTTTAGCAACTTTGCCAGTGCTCTGAAAGTGCTCTTAAAGTCTGCTCCACTTCATATTTGGCCGCTTCTTTTTAATAACTGTGGCAAATCTAGTTGTTATAGCGTTAAACCTTTTTATAGCCTTTTGATCTGGAAGAATTGTTTATGCAATGGTAAACATTTCATGAACATCCATACATATTTGCAGACGTTATCGAAGTTGGAACGCGAAAGACGTGAGACAATTTTGCACAATTACTTTTGTTGAAAATCTAACATAGTCAGAAGAAATGATCGCAAAAATTCTTAAATTTTCCAAATATATACCATTTTTTTAATATGCATAACGCAAAGTGGAAGTACCGGGTAAGTTCAAATTTGTTTTTGCAGCTAAATTCATTTGCAAGATGATGATATGGCATGCTATTTGCGGTCATGTTAGATAAATATACTACTTTTCTCCGAATTTCGGTTCCCCGAAAGCCGTTTTCTCGAACGCCACTTCCCGAATACCGCGTTTTCCCGAATAGCCCCGCTCCCCGGAAAGCTTTTACCACTCATATCTGTCATAATTTTTTGCATTTCATTGGCGAGCGAACCGGTAATCGGATATGTTCCCTCCATTATTTGATTGGTAATTCTTTCGAGATTTACCGTCCTCAGCATTTTTAACAATTTGTGTTCAATCGAGAATGATCAAATATCTCCTTCTTTTGATTGCTTATCGTTCTTTCCTGTTTAGCACCCTGTCACGAGAGACTATTCTAGACCTTTTTGAGCTGCATCACTTTTCGGGGAAACGGGTCATTCGGGGAAATGACATTCGGGGAAACGATATTCAGGAAAAAGTAGCACAATCGTCAATGGTATTAGCACAATAATGTCGATTTCAGTGAGAAAGCTTCAGTCCACTAAAATATTCAAATTAAAAATTTATCCAATCGATCCATAACTTTTGGGCAATAATTGAACGTATATCTTAGAATTAAGTCCAAATAATAGAAACATCGTCTGGTTTAGTCATTTTCTTGAATAGAAAATGACAGGTAAGGTAGACAATGGTACTGTGTTTGAAAACTCAACTGAAAAGCTGAGAAACTTCTATTATAATATTTTTTCCTTGAATATATATAAAAATGCTTCAAAACAATGTGTTAGGATGCATTGTGTTTTTTTTTTCCTCTTGGGGAAATCACTCATTTTGTGGGGCCAAATTCTTAGTGGAACAGACTTTAGAACACTTAGCTGAGAAGAAGGCTATTTTCCTGTGGGGACGTCATACCAAAAAGGAAGAAAAATGAAAAGATTCCTTAGATATTTCTTCAAGAATCTTTTCTGGTATGCTCTTCAAGAAGTTGATAAAAAATTTATATTGCTGTCTCTTGAAGATTTATCTGTACGGAAAAAGGATTCTTCCTGGAATTAATCAAGATGTGATAACCAAGGGCTCTTCTAATGGTTTTGCATGAATTCGTTCAGGTGATTCGATGATCCCAGCGAGGATTTTTTTTTCCAAAAGTCTTAGTCAATAATTTATTCTGAAGCTGTCCTAATCCTTCCTCAAGAAATTATTACATGTTTAATGGATTTAAGAAATCAGAATATAAGCTTTTAAGCAAATTTCTTGCTAGTATTTTGTAGTAGTTTTTGCAGAAATCCTCGAAAGATTTCTAAAAAGAATTTTAGTTATCAGGGAGATGTATCTCAATAACTGAAGTAGTCAACGGTGTAGATTCTTGAAGATTCCAATCATCCAACGGAATCCAAGAATCCGTTACAACAGATTAAAGTAATCCCAAGACCATGGTCATGGAGAAATTCTTGAAGTATTTTATGAAGTAGTGTTTGCTGGAACTACAAGAAGTTCTCTGACCTGAAAAGTGAATCGATGCAATACTTAGCATATTTTAGTTTTAGAATTGTATCATGTTCTTGGAAGATCATCTGAAAGAATTCCTGGAGAAATCTCTACAAGAATCATGCGATAATGTCCTAAGAAATATCAGACGGATGCTTAAAGGAATTTTGAGCTTAAGCTTGATTGGCTGCCCGTGGTTGCTACCCCAGTATCGCGAGATCAACTGCACTTACACAAGGAACCAACCAGATGACTGCTTTGGAATAACAGACACCCTCTGTGTATAAGTGCTGGAGATCAGTCTTCAAAGATCATCATTGCTGCACAGATATTTTTAAAAGCATGCTTTGGAATTATCAATGCTTCGCGTAGGATTCGCGCCTTTTCAATTCAATTGCTCCTGTGCTCACTAGATCAAAAATAATGCATCATTGATTCAAATCATTTCACCGCAAACTGCATACTCTAGATCTCGGATTGCCAGCCTCGGTAAGCATAAAACAACCCCTTTCAAAAATGCGTTTTTCAGCGAGGTTTCAATTGGAACTACTTAAAACCTATCTCAAACCTATCTAAAGGGCAATGTTAACAGTATAGTAATTAAATAAAAGTGTTGTAGTCTAATGTACTTGTCATGTGTATAAAGTTATAATTTAAATGAGTAATATCATTCGTTTAAAGATTAGATCTTACTACGAACAAAAAAACCCTTTGATGTAAAAGGTCAGTTATATTTTCGCTAGTTGAGGTCATTTATGTCGTCAGTATTCTGCTAGTACTGCAGTATTAGCTTATTATCACAAAACTCAGAAACATATTTCCTATTGGCAAGAGACAATTTATAGTGGGAATTTGCTCACTGGGGGTCCACTACATGGAATGATTCGATGGTTGGATGTTCGCTGGTTGAAAAAAAAAATCCAACTTAAAAGCACTCGAATGCCAAGAAAAGATGTCAAACTGATTTGACGTCTGAGTACCGGCGCATTCAAGTACCCCTATATAGAACAAATGTATGTACGCACAAATTTCGTGAGGATTTGCGCTCCAGATGCGTTAGTCTGGAACATTTTCATCAGCTGTTAGTCGCTCCAACTAACGGGTCGGATTTGCTTGATGGAATGCAGTCGTGTTCCAACCAGCGAATCCCCGCTGTATATGATTAAAAACATTGCAGATCAGACTGTCAATAATTTTAATCGCTTTGATTTGGCACCCAGTCTTATGGAATCAGAAGAAATACATTGCGCCGATTCATCAACTGGATAGGTAGTGATAAGCACTTTTTTACCTTGCAATGAAAAGAATACATTCGTGGTTGCTAAGCCTACCAACCATGTTTGTTATCCTCCTGCAGCCTAGTGCGCTAAGTCGAAGGAGCCACAAATGATTCAAATAAATGATGCAGTTTTTCACCGAAATGATTGGAGCAAATCAAAGCCTTGTTGGATTGGAAAATAAGGATCGTGCATTCTCTCTCTCCTTGTTTTATACATCAAAGCAACGAAATGCAAAGGCAATTTTGAAGACTGCTGGAGATCTTCCATTTTTAGGCAACATTGGCGCCTGCCACGTCAGAATGCTGACCAATTAGGGGAAGCGAAAGGGATTGATTGATTGAAAGTCTGATTGCTTAAGACGCAGAAGTGCCAACCATTTGACCACAAATCATGCCTCTAGAAAGTCTTATAGCGAGTTATTCGTGGATGAAACAATGAAGGAATTCCTTGTTGAAATTTTGGATATAGAAACTTTTGTTAAACTCTGCTAGGTACGTCATTATGATACATTGTGCAAGAGTAGTAGTTTACGCAACAAGTTGCAGAATAATGATTTTTACAGCACGAGTCGTACATTTATCCAACGAGGCTCGCCGCAATTTCGTACAAGTCCACTTGAGGGTATCACAAATCATATCGAGATGCATTCACCATTTTTTAGCAATTTCTGATAATTGTTGTGTAATTATCTATTGCCGAACTCAAAAACAGTTGCGTAATGAAAAAGCATTGCGTGGTAGTCATTAGGCAATCGATTTCAGTTTCATAAGTAATGACTATTACAGCACTGCATAATTCAGTGCAGGAAAGTTGGCCGTTTCATGACAGATTGGCATGATGAAAAACAGTCTGTTACGATGAGAAATTGCAAAAAAAAACATGTTTTGCTCTTCTCATTTCCATATAATAGTGTGATCAATTTGTGTGCAGAGTTTATATTAAACCCATGAAAAAAGCCAGAAAGTTGAGTAATTCTTTAGAGGCCTGTGGTACCTTAGGATTGTCAGTAAGATAAGTCTTGACACTTTTAATAGTAGTTTACGGAACAAGTTGCAGAATGATGATTTTTACAGCACGAGTCGTAAATTTATCCTACGAGGCTTGCCGAGTAGGATAATTACGACGAGTGCTGTAAAAATCGAGTTTTGCAACGAGTTACGTACAACGTTTTTTGCAATTTCGTAGAAGACCACTTGATGGTATCAGAAATTATATCGGAATGCATTCACCATTATTTTACAATTTCTGAGGAATTGTTGTGTTATGATTCATTACGCAACTCAAAACAGTTGCGTAATGAGAAAGCGTTGCGTAATGAATCATTACAGCACTGGTTTCAGTTAGGTAATGAATATTCCCGCACTGCGTACTCCAGTGCAGGAAAGTAGGCCGTTTCATGACAGATTGGCGTGATGGAAAACAGCCTATTACGATGAGAAATTGCAAAAATTGTATTTCATCACCGGTAGGAAAATTTATTATTTTTAATCAATTTTAAGGCCTTTAATAAGCGAATAATAGTCGAAATGTTGAATTTTAGATTTAGTCAACAATAACGGCCCATGGCGGAAAAGAACAAAACTACCAATTCATCTATGACAAGAAGCTGTCATATATATATATCAAACTTTTGCAAGATTCATTGATGAGACATTTACTAGAGGTAGAAAACGTGTGAAGCTGTTTTTTTTGTTTCAAAATTCACTACTATGAAAGAATGATTTAATTGCTCAAGCCATAAGTTGTTATTTAGAACAGAAATGTAGTTTCACTCTAGTATACCAATGAGACTTGTACACATTAAGAATACGTGACAAGGAAGGTTGGAAGGTTCCCAATTCCATTCAATTCTTCTTCTCGGTCACTCGATCCATGTGTTGGTCAATGATCAAGGGACCACTGTACAGTATGGCCCATAAAAAATGCGAAAATTGTCATATCATGTTTTATGGTAGTTTTTATAAGGAAAATGTGAACGAAACATAAATATTATTAATTCTTTGTATTGTCTAATAAGTTTAAGCTTAATTTTTCGCTTTGGACGTGATTTTTGTCTGTTATTTTCACCTTACTAGAAAGCAATTGGAAGCACACCTTCACATTTTATCATGCAGGCATCGAGTTCAATAACTTTGTGATAAAAGCTTCTAAAACATCAACGATGGAATTAGGTTCTTCACAGGTCTTGTCTCCATCATTCGCCCATATCAAATGATAGAATGGATTCATACCTGGATCATTGGAGACTTAAGCATATTTTCGAAAAAAACGACTTATTTTGCAGAGCCATGGTTGAACCTTCGTACACGTGTGACAAGCGGCTCTGTTTTGCTCAAAACCTATGGACTAGTATTGATATAAGTTATCCCTAACCAAAGGAACAAATTTCTACTTTAAAAGATTGTTATAAACCTCTGTGTTTCTTTAACCAAAAAGATTAATACATATCAAACCCATAAGATGCAAATGCCCTCAAAAAGAATACCCTGGTAAAATATTTTATTGTGACCATGTAGGGGAATGTGGGGCAAGATGAGCACCCGGGGCAAGATGGGCATCCCTAGTTTGTGTCGTTCCTACTGATTTTTTTCAATAAATTATTGGGGTTCTGATGAATATCAATCAATTTATATGATGGCCATAAATTTCAGCTAAAAAATCATCAGTACAACGTGAATATTGTCAAAAATACATAGAAGACCAAAAATTACCCTTTTCACATAAGATTTGTTAATTTAGAAGTGATATTTTTGTTGCGTAAACAAATTAATTCATACGTTTTTGGCCGTATAGTTATAGAATAATCTTCTGTACATGGCTGAAAGTCTCGTAAATAAAGTTAATAATAATAATAATCTTCTGTAGATAATCAGGAGCAAATCTTTTATCAGATTTAAAAAAATATTTCAATTGTTTTGATTATAATAATAAATTTACACCCTTGGGGCAAGATGAGCACCATGTTCAAAATTAAGTAAAAGTGTGAAATTATAGAACCACATTTAGCTGTGGGCTTGACTTACGGTATCCTCTTTGCACAAAACAATTTTTCTAAAAAATATATAAACAAACAACAAATTTAATCGTTTTTTAAGTAAAATCTTAGAAATTTATGAAAAGTTATTTAATTTTTGATAAAAGTTTTAAAAACTAAGCTAGTTGAAGATAAATACTATCAGATATTAAATATAATATCTTAGGATATTGCAGGCATTGAAAAATAATAGTTTTCTTTAGTAAATTGCATCTTTTTATGGGAGTGCCCATCTTGCCCCGCAGTTTTTTGACCGATGATAAAAAAAAGCTAATTTTTAACGTGTTATTTGGGGAAAGCTACTTATCACTTTTTAAAACTATTAATGGTTGGAGGTCAAAGTAATAATGTAAAAGATAAGGATGGTTACCAATTTCACCAAAACAAGAACGATTAAGTAGGCTTAAATCGCGCTTATCCTTAGGGTGCTCATCTTGCCCCGCCTGACACCAAACAAACTAATATTTTCAACAATTAAGTGTGATTTTCTAAGTTTATCACCAGTTTATCACCAGAGTTTACGACAATCAGACGCTGTTTCTAACTTTGAGCGGACAAAACCTTTAAACTTCTTTGCTTTATTACATTATTTTGGACAGTAGGAAAAATACGAAAAAAAAAATGTCCTAGATAGCGAAGTTGTGTCAGAATATACTACAGTAATCAGAAATTACATTTACTAACAAAAACAACTAGGGGACGGACCTGGTGTAGTGGTTAGAACACACGCCTCTCACGCCGAGGACCTGGGATCGAATCCCATCCCCGAGATAGTCACTAAAAATTTTAGTGACGACTTCCTTCGGAAGGGAAGTAAAGCCGTTGGTCCCGAGATGAACTAGCCGAGGGCTAAAAATCTCGTTAATAAAGATAGAAAAAAAAAAACAAAACAAAAACAACGAAAATTACGCTTGTAGATGTCAAATTCACGTTCAAACAATTTTCGCATTTTTTATATGGGCCATACTGTAAAGACCACAATTTTCGTTAGCCACAGTAGAGCTGTCAAACTTTACCATCGCGGCCCGGCGTTACGGCCTCGTATACACTGGGCCTTCACCGTTTCGTCCACAACCAACACCAAATCTCCTACAGCCATGTCTCGACCTTCTTCGAACTATTTTGCTGCGTGTCGGTATTCTTTGATCCGAACTGCTGTGCTATGGCTCGTGCAAGTTTCCAATCACTTCTTAGAACCATATGATTATCGAAGCCTTTGCCTGGTAGAAGCTTATCGCCGTTTGAAGACCCGAGGAGGAAATGATTAGGCGTGATTGCCTCTTGATTCGCTGATTCTAAATAGGTAGGCTGTAGATGAGAGGTCGCGAGTTAATCAAAGCCTCGGCTTCGAGTAGAACTGTTTCGAGGACTTCGTTGTCTGGTTTATGTGACACGTCAGCTAGGGATCCTATCGCTACATTTACTGACCTCACTAAACGACCTCCATGACAAATTTGAAATGAACGTTAAATTAATACTGGTTTTTAATTATGAATCGTGGTTTACGGCTAACCAGTCGAGTGGGAGTTTAAGAACTACCGAAAAGCTAAACATTACATATACTTTGCAATTGGATTAAATGGATTGATGTGAAGTTTTGCGAAAAAGTTACTCGTCTTATCAGTGAGAATCAAACTCACGACTCCTCGATCTCTAGTTAGGGTGCGTTACCCCTACGCCAGGTCCGTCCCACTCGGGCTCAGATTGGGCGGCATCCACAAATTACGTAACGCTCTAGGGGGAGGGGGGAGTAGGCTCAAGCGTTACGACTCATACAAAAATTTAAAAATTTTCATACAAAAAGCGTTACGAAGGGGGGGGGGGAGGCGGTCAAAAATTTCCAAATTTAGCGTTACGTAATAAATGGACGCCGCCTTGGGTACCACTTCTAGTACTGCATTTGGTCCCTCGGTAGTGCAAAAGGTACCCAAGTTTGACAGATCGCAGTACACTTTGAACGGCATTCTAGATTACCTTATGAGCCATAACATTTTGGGCAACTGAATGGGACATGGGGGTCTTTAATTTGTCTTTGCCTACGCCATGAGAGGACTCATGGACGCAGAAGTTAACCTGAATTCGATTTCAACTCAATAATCACGTGGTCCTTTTTCGCAAATTGCACCTCTTTCGGAAAAATTAGATGCCCATCTAAACAAAATGCTTTCTATTTATATCCAATGCCTAGCCCGAGAGCGTATTATTTTTTAGGTATTGAAATAGTACACCACACTAGCCAGCAACTGTGCTGGCTGAGGTTTCTATTGTGTGGGCTTCCGATGGGCCGCAACGTTCTCAAACGTCGATGGAAATTTCTTCAGTGTAACGTCTATTTGTCTGTGGTTTTCGGTTACCGTTGGCCACGTTTCTGTAAAACTCCGTGTTCATCAAGGAAGAGCCAGTTCTTACTACCTTTTGAAACCCGTCGATGTCGTGCGTCTGGAGGTCCCTGTGTTTCCGACTTCGGAGTAGGCTTCGGCTTGTGCAACTTTCCAAACAGCTGTCTCAGCTCGGCTTAACTCATTCTGACTAAAAATACCCACTATCACCTGCAGTCCGTTTACGGTGTAAGTTGTATATGAACTGAAGTATTCCCCTTATAGCACTAATCCTTCCACTTTTCTATGCATTTAACCTAATGTCGTAAGAAGTGCGCTATGTAGATCATCTGATGGTCTATACAGCGCACTACTTCCGACATTAGGTTAAACGTACAGGAGAGGCAGCGCTAGTAGAAAAGTGGAAGGCGGTATTCGGTTTAGTGCAAGAAGGGGTATATAAACGCTATCGTTCGTTCACCTGCTGAATCGAGACGCGTCAAGAAGCAGCGGAATCGTGGTGCGGGTGTGATTCGGTCGGAGTTCTTCACAAGTAGTGGTAATTTGAGTTTTCTGAGGCCAGAATTCCTCTGGCCGGTGAAGAAACGACGGTCCACTTCCACATGGATTATTCGAAGTAAAATCTTCGGCTGTTGTTGCAAGGATCTCACCAATACGGACGGCAACGAATACGGATAGCGAAGCTGATCGCTGCAAACTGGTTAAACCTTGTACACTTGTAAGTCGAGTCTAGTACATGACACAGTAGACGGCCTTACATTTGAGGAGGAAATACGCTTATCCGTCAAAGAAAGTGGAAATAAATGGTATTAAATTGGGTTTCCATTTACTAGTAAAATCAGATAATTGATACCTCTGACATGTACTCAAATATACTGTTTTCGTCCTCTTTGCCCATTTTAAAAGAATGGGAATGGTTTACGTCCTTCGTAGTATTACGTTTCATACAGAAGTTTAGAATAATTTCACAAGACAGTCGGAAACAGTCGAATACTGCATTTTTGTGATATATCAACATATGTATATAGGGTGATGTGCTAGTATCCATCATATTAAGTATTGATCAGTGAGAACTGCAATTCTCCCAGTATTTCAGTGAATGATGCTGATACAAACCGATGCCAAACAATTCTTTTCAAAACGGCTTCAGTATTCTACAATAAGATTTTGATAAATCTTGATCTCATTTTGGAAATAATGCAAAGAAAATGCATCTTGCCGTATTCTCAATCCGTCGTATCGTTTTCATTTCTGACGCAATCAGTTTCCAGATTCGTCTCATAACTTACGGCTCACTATGATATAGTGAGTGGTCAAAACAATGTTTTACTAGAATATATAGATCAACGGGAATCTCCCTACATTCCTACAGCATGATGGAATATACTAATTTCCTTCAAAATTCATTGTTCGTCATCATAATTCAGCCCAAACTTATGAATACAATATCTTTTGACCGAACAATTATGGCATTTGCTCACAGTGCAACGAAAACAAACAATCAAAGGGACCGTATTTTTACGTTAAGCACCGCGCACACATTGATGTGCACAAACTTTTTTTTTCTTAGTACGGCGGATTGAACTTTGTTTATATTCTCAATTTTACGAGATCGTTGAGGAAATTTCACAAAATGTAGTGAATTATTGAACTTTTACGGTGTGTGATTGGAATGAAATCCTTCAGTGAAGAAGTACGAAGGTTTTCCATAGCGAAAATAAGTGCCCGGCGAAGTAAGCCACACAGGGGGTCGGGAAGAAACTTGTATCATAAAAGTGAAAAAGTGCAAAGTGAATAAATGATTTAGCGATTATTTAACGAAATACAGTACTTTTATTGCATTTTTGGTGTACAAGTGTACAAACCATAACAGCTTTCACAAAATTATACTTGGAAAATGAATCTATGTTGCAGGTAAGTTGGAATATCCGCCGTAGTGGAACATTTTAAGTTTTATACGACAAATAATACCGCTTACGACCAAGTAGAACAAAACCCTATCACTCAGAATTGTCTGTCTATGTTACGCTATGAAATGCTTTATAGTGAAATGATTCACAGCATAAGAAAGAATGCAACAGCTGTTTAAAATCGAAAACACGAAAAAGTTTTACATCACAGTTGATAATTGAGCTCTAAAAACTTGCTTCAATCTAAGAGATTTCGCAATCTTTAGAAATTGAAGATCTACATATAGCCGATGTTAGTTTATGGGACTCGGGAGAATTACCGAAATATAGACATTATCAAATACTATGGACACGGTGCTTCAATTACCGTTATTATCAAATAAAATATACCATCCAAACGGCAGTCGGCAGTTGATTCCTGACATTGTTCTGCACCTCTGGGCCGAATTTGAAAAAAATCCTTAGGCAGAATTTTGAGTTACGCCCTTTTGAAGTTTATATGACAGAAATCACATGATGTATACCACTTTAACTTGTTAAAACAAACAGAATAAAATTTTGTAGTTTTGTTTTTTTTTTCATCTGGTTTAAGATATTGAAAAAAACTTTTTTCTAAAATTTTTCTAGACCGACATTTGAAAAGGGCCAATGCTATGTTTAGTTATTACTAATCAGCCAATACTCGAAACACGATATCTACCAATCTTATGCCTGATAGTGATTTTAAGAAATTGTCCAAAGCAATCAAATATGTTTAAACAATTCTTGGACAGGATATCTAGATACGCCCTTTTGAAGTGTACGGAAAGATTATTGCATGGTGAATTTCGTTCCATCTATAATCAACGGTTGGGTGCATACACAATCATTCCACCTTTGCGGTTGTTCTTATTTCATTCAATTCATCAAGTTGCATAAAGTTTACACATACACATATTTTCTAGACTGACATTAGAAAAGGGCCAAAGCATAATTGAAATATAAACAAATCAATATAGCTGAACAAACTATATTAAAGTTGATGAAACACTCGAACTTCACATATCTGTATATGTATTATATGTCTGTATTGTATTCAATTCATTTATATTCTAGTGTGTTCTATTGTGTGCAATTCTACTCTATTTAAATTTATTTCATTCTGATCTACCACAAGTAGGGTGGATCAGAATGAAATAAATTTAAGTAGAGTAGAATTGAATGGAACAGAACAGACTAGAATAGAAAAGAATTAAACAGAATTGAATAGAATACAGATATACGATATACATACAGCTATGTGAAGTTCGAGTGTTACGATCAACTTTGATATGGTCATTGTTTAGCTATATTGATTTGTATGTATTTCAATTATACTTTGGCCCTTTTCTTATGTCAGTCTAGAAAATATGTGTATGTGTAAATTTTCTGCAACTTGCTAAATTTAATGAAATAAGAACAACCGCAAAGGTGTAATGATTATGTATGCACCTAACCGTTAATTATAGATGGAACGAAATTCACCATGCAATATTCTTTCCTTACACTTCAAAAGGGCGTATCTAGATATCCTGTCTAAGAATTGTTCAAACATATTTGAATGCTTTGGACCATTTCTTAAAATCACTATCAGGAGTTGATTGGTAGATATCATGTTTCGAGTATTGGCGGATTAGTAATAACTAAACATAGCATTGGCCCTTTTCAAATGTCAGTCTAGATGAATTTAAGAAAAAAGTATTTTTCAGTGTCTTAAATCAGATGAAAAAAACAAAACTACAAAATTTTATAAATATCTCTTTGTTTAAGCAAGTTAAAGTGGCATACATCTTGTGATTTTTGTCATATAAACTTCAAAAGGGCGTAACTCAAAATTCTGCCTAAGGATTTTTTTCAAATTCGGCCCAGAGGTGCAGAACAATGTCAGGAACCAACTGCCGACTGCCGTTTTGGATTCATTCACAGGGGGTGTTGTGAAGGAAATCCTAGCAGGCCCATGATCAGCAACTAAATTGCTGACTTTAGATTTCGACGAAGCCCCATCAGTAGCCGTAGACTTAACAGTCAGTTCGCGATAAATAGTTGCTTATTTTTTCGCTCCGAATGACTCTGGGCGCTGATAAGGATAAACTAGTTACATTCAGCGCGCGAAGAAAGAAGCCGGGAAAAGCGCACTTCTCTCTCCGTGCGACACGCCGCAATTCCACGACATGAATTCGCCGTAGTTTGGTGGTTGGCTTCGGTTACTTTAGTTACCTAAGCGCGTGCTGATAAACCACAAAACATTCTGCGAACGAATAACAATCAGTCGAGTTTTTACTATTGTTTTACTACTTCTGCTCGCTGCTGTTGCTGGGCGACTTTTGCAACTGTACGCTGACTTGAAAAAAAAAGTAACCTTCTGCTACTTCTGGGGAGGCAGATTACTCGGAGTCATTTTAGCATGTTTTATTCCGGTGAAACCTGTGGGCCGTTCCCCTCTGCGCCCTTCCCACCCAAAACTAGTCCCAGGAAAGATAAAGAAATGCTGGTTCGGAGTTTTTATCAGTTTCGTATTGTACCGTTGATGGCAGAGGTAGAGCTCTTTGCTAGCAGCAATGATAGTTTCCTCAGTTTCTTGCACGAGTTGGAAGGTTTTCCTTTTTTTTGAATACTTCGTTATCGCTCACTGACTGCCATTACCCTCCGATTGTCGAAAGGTAACTTGCCGGTTTCGGTTGGTTTGCTTTTTTAAAAGTGCTTGTGGTTGGAAACTGATTAGGCACTGGAAAATTTGAATACATATCGCGAAGTGCCACGCAGCTGTAGAGTAGCTCACGTCGAAGCGACATTCAAGAAACTGATGGTTGAGCAGCGGCATATGAAATATTTTTCAAATTCCACTAACTAATTGGATATTCCGATAACTACATGGATGTTTTCGAAATATACCGAATACTCTAATAGCTTCATGAGAGTTCTGAATTATTTTCAGAATTTCTAAGTTTTTCTAATATTCCTGGGAAGCCCATAATGTAGAACAAAAATTATGAATTGAGACCGCGTTTTACATTCCCAGCATCATGAAGCAGGAAGATAATTCGAATCAATAATTCACTAGCGTCTTGAGGGGGTGCCACTGTCAAATGGATCAAGAATTTCCTTCCCAAGCGATGTCTGACGAGATATGGTTGGTTCGATTCGCTTATCACGATTGGAGAAGAGATTCACCTGAACATAGGTATTGTTCTTCAAGTAGCTTCTACCATTTTTATCGGCTTACAGTTCGTTTTCTTTTCTGCACCGCCGTGAGGATGAAGGGTGGATAAACTCTTCTGATCCAGACAAGGGGAATATAAATTTCGGTTTTCCTTATCAGAAGCGCCATGTCTGGAGTAGGTACAGTGACGGACGAAAAATATGTACCGCAGCTATGAGTTTCTTACTCTGAGCTCTGGAAGTAAAAGTTTTTCATTCAGTTCATAAAAATAGATTGTGAAATACAATCGTCGTATATCCTCTACTATATTTTTCCAAACGAAATGAAATGGTGTGTATTCATCCTGGGTGCTTACGATTGCATAGATTTGCAATCCATCTCTTGGCTCCACATGGAGTATTGACGCTGCGAGACGAGACGAAACTGTGGATAGCGTTAGACAAATGTAGTGAGAGAAGGAAGTCTTGATGCGATAAGAAATGGTAGAAGACATGAAGTATTTAGTTCTTTTTTGTAATAATCAAATTTTTAATTTCATTTCAAATTCAAATTTTCCATTGCCGTTTCTATAGAAGTATTTCTTGAAAAAATATATATCGTGAAACTAACATGCTTCCACGCTCTGTCCAAGAAATAGAAATATCTAGATCCTAATTTCGATAAGAACCCAACCGAAACGAATTCAAATCGCAACCGGCAATCACTCATTCGCAATATAAATAAAACCCATAAACCACAATCATCGCACTCCTCTTGGAATAGACAGCCCCAAAGAAGCGAGAGGAAGTCCGGCCAGTAGCAGCCATAAAAAGCAGCATTTTTAATTATGATTATTTAAAACACATCAGTGTCACCCATCGTCATTCACCGAGCTGTAGACGAAGAGGACCTAGAGAGCTCTTTTGAATAGTTAACTGACTGACTTCGTATCTACGAAAAGACAGTGGCAGCACCGGCTGACTGACCCCACGGCAATGACTGCAATAAAATATTCATTGCACATCGAGAGAGAGTGTCATAAAATAAACTTCCCACCGCCCTGACAACCCCCCTTTCGGGGGGGTTGGAAAACCGTTGGAAAAAATCTCGGTCGCATTTTTCCACACTTCTCACACAGTTCCCGTGTGGAATGTGTTGAGGTAGGAGTATTTGCGCTTCCCAACGACGACGACGACGACGACGACGGCTACAGCAAAGTGCAGAGCAGAGGGAGATTGATAAGGTTGGCGTTCGCCGAGACTAGCAGCGAAGTGAATGGTTTTTCCAACCCCCTTAAAATAAGTCTGGCAGGGGGGGTAAGTAGACGATGGGCGGAGGATTGGGGAGCAAGGGTGAAAATCGCACACATAAATCGTTCCGGTAGTGTACGACTCTGCGAAGATAGGAAGATTTATCTCGGGGAACTTTATCAGCTGGTGTGACTCCGTATCGCTCTGGGTGGATCCTCTGAATGTTTTGCATTCTGTGTAAATAACATTTGCTTGTGAATTCATACTAGACGATAGATATCTGCGTCGTTTGTGGTGTCCGATACTTGCGTTGAAATTTTAAATGAGAACTTTTTTTGGGGTCTTGAGGATACTTCGATAGAATTCCTCCGAAAATACCTTCGGCAATACGTCAATAAATTCTTCCACAGGTTAATCTGGAAATTGAAATCATCCTTAAATTCCTCCAAGAATTTGTATGGAAAATTCCTCAAAATTCCATCAATCAATTAAAGTTTTTGCAGAAATTCTTTTAAAAAAATCTTCCAGAAATCCGTTGGTTTTGTTTCTAAAAACATTTTTCTTACGGTTTTTGAGATTTTGTCACACCCCTTGGTTTAAACTCAAATTTTGGGTTTATTTTGTTTTCCGTGTCCCTTCCAAAATGTTAAATAGGAACAACCTGGGAGGGAGGTACCGATATTACACACGACAATCAAGGCAGACTTGATGGAAACAACTAGTTTTCTTTAGTTGTGTTCCTTCGATAGTTCTGGGCAAACATGGAAAAAGGGCCAAAGTTTTCTATGCATTTTGTTTTCGTTTTCATTGGAAAAAGTAAAATAATGCGTATTTGAATACTTTATATTCAATCAGAATATAAGGTGGTGTTGTGACATTACTTTTGAATAAGCCTGAATAGCTTTTCAATCGATTTTTTGTCACATTTGATAAAATGCAAAAGTATGTTTTAATCAATTACGCGCTTTTATCATGTTTGTCCAATGTTTTAGATCCGGGCTCACAGTGACAGTTCGTGACAGCAGAATCTCGGCTCACCTTGACGTATATACTCCCAGGGAACAACCCCAGTGATAAAACTATGTGCCCTGTGGCACTTTTGTCGTCAACGTGAACGCCAAACATAGCATAGCATAAGCATAAGCATAGATGACCGTACAATTCGTAGTTGCTACTCCGTGATTGACCAGAACAATCGAAGTTGCACAGGGAATTAATGAATGGGGCTTGGGATTAGCTTACCATTCTTCAATGTGCACAAATCGAGAGCTCAAATTTTAAAAGTCAATAACGGCGCCGGCCACGTCCTTACGGTCATCGGGGAAGGGAAGGAATGTTAGTGCGACTACCGTTGTTACTAGAGACCGAGATCACCTCTGCATCTCCACGGTTGTCATGGACAGGATATTGGGTTAGTGGGTAAGGTATAGATCTGGGAGTCACCAATGGTAGGTGATGCGATCCATGATATAATTACGCCTAACCGAATTCGCGAAATAATTCGATAATCGCATTGTACGCCGGACAAGTGTTCATCGCTCGCCCTCGCAAGAGCAAGCGATGCGATCAATAGATCAAACACAACTAACGGATCACGCCACTTTTCACTTCACCCGATCGACGCGCGACATGTTTGATCCTGCCCTCATCGCCCGCCCCCGCAGGAGCAAGCGTCAAGGTCGAAGGATCAAACACTACTCTGTCGTCAACGTGAACGCCAAACATGATAAAAAGTATCAAGGTTTATTCGGTTCCACAGAAAATGACGACTTTTTTTTCCCAAATTTCATTTTTATATTTTTTGATTTGGATGAAATTTTGCACATGCTTTCTTTATGCCCAAAAATGCCTTTTTGCATCATCGGCTCGCCATTTTGACTCTAGCCTTACTTTTAAGAAGGGCCTAAGAAAAAAAAATCCTTAATAATTTTCAAAAAATTATAACTAAGAAACGGTTTGTCCGATCAGTTTGAAGTCTTCCGCAAAGTTTTAGGTTATTGTTGGGACTATCTGGAAAAAAAATATATACTGTATAAAAAATGTTGTAATTTTTTATATATCGAAAATAAAGCTTAAAAATCAATTTTCTCAAAAATCGTATTCCTGATTTTTTTTATTTTTTTATATGTTAAATAAGACAAAAAATGAAGTCTTTTGCACAGTGGGTCAAGATGGAGAAATCATGGACAAAAGTTATGATTTTTTAAAAAAAGGTTGATTTTTCAATATGGTCTGAATAAACTTTTTGAATGCTTTTCGACCCGATTTTATGAAAGTACGCAAAATTTTCAACAAAAAAGGTATATGGGAAAATTTTGCTAATTTCTACCGAAACATTTGAAAAGTTTATTATGACCATTTTCAACAAATTCACCTTTTTTTTTTTTTAAATCATAAATTTTTTGTCCATGATTTCTCCATCTTGACCCACTGTGCAAAAGACTTCATTTTTTGTCTACTTCAACATAAAAAAAAATAAGGAATACGATTTTTGAGAAAATTGATTTTTAAGTTGTATTTTCGATATATAAAAAATAACAACATTTTTTTTACAGTGTATATTTTGTTCCAGATAGTCCCAACAATAACCTAAAACTTTGCAGAAGTTGGTGTCTGATCGGACAAACCGTTTCTAAGTTATATTATAATGACCGAAAATTGAAAATTATATCATAATTTTGCATTAAAATCGCTGTATCTTTAAAACGGTAAAAGTTAGCCTGATTTTTCCGTATACCTTTTTTGTTGTAAATTTTGCGTACTTTCATAAAATCGAGTTGAAAGATATTTAAAAAGTATATTATGACCATTTTCAAAAATTAACCTTTTTTCAAAAAATCATAACTTTTTTGTCCATGATTTCTCCATCTTGACTCACTGTGCAAAAGATTCCATTTTTTGTGTACTTTAAAATATAAAAAAATCAAGAAAACATTTTTTTTGAAAATGGATTTTAAGGCTTTATTTTCGAAATTAAAAAATTACAATTTTTTTTTATTGTGTATATTTTTTCCAGATAATTCCAACAATAACCTAAAACTTTGCGGAAGACACCAAACCGATCAGATAAATAGTTTCTGAGTTTTAATTTTTTGAAAATTGTTAAGGCTTTTTTTCTTAGGCCCTTCTCAAAAGTAACGCTAGGGTAAAAATGGCGAACCGATGATGCAAATAGGCATTTTTGGGTATAAGAAAGCATATGCCAAATTTCAGCCAAATCAAAAAATACAAAAGTAAACCGACATTCGAATTCAAATGGAACCGCTCAACTGGAACCATTTTCAGAATTAAAGTTTAAAAATGTTATAGCTGTTATCTGAGTTGGAAAAAATGCGAAAGTAGTTGCAAGAACATGCTCTTTCGTATTATTAAATAAAAAATTTAGTATTTAATTCCTGCACAATTTCTTGTTTATATTTCGGAAACCTCTCCACGAATTTCACCGGGAGTTTCCCCAATAATGTCTGCTGGAATACCTCTAAGAATTTCTCCAGGAGCTTCATTGGGAATTTTTCCAAACACTACTCCGGGCTTTCTCTAGGGAAAATTCTAAAAAGATTTCAGGAAATAATAAGCGTTTCTTCCAGGAAACACTCTATTTTTTTTTTAAGAAAATTCTTCAGGGAATACTCCGATGATTCATCTAAGAATTTCTGTCAGAATTCTTCCATGGATTTCTCTCGAGTTAATCTAATAATTATAAACTTATTTTAAATTACCTCAAAAATTTCATAAAAAATTGTTAGGAATTTTCTTTATAATTTCTGAAGTTATTCTTTTGAGAATTTCTCTAAGACCTCCACAAATTATATTGAAAGTACCTAAAGAATTTTTCCACATTTTTTTCTGAGAATATCTCCAGTAATTCCTTTGGAAATTCCTTCAGGAATTTTTCAGTGAATCATTCTATAATTCCAAGACATAACGTAAGACATAACGTTATCTAGAAATACTGGAGGTTTTCTAGAAATACCTAAGGGGCATCCTTCAGAAATTCTTACAAGATTCCTGATGAAATTCTACCAGGAAGTCGTTATGAAATTCTCGAGAGAATCTCGTAGGGAATAATTCCTTCCAGTTAATTCGTTCTAGGATTTCATTACAAATTATTTTAAGAATTTTCTTGGAATTATGAAAAAAAATCTGAAGTATTTTCTGAAGCAATCCTCAGATTAGATCCAAAAATAACAATTTTATTTTAATATATTATATTATAATGTTATAACAACAAAGTTTTTGTAGGAACTCCAGAAAATAATTTCTAAAGGAACTTTCCTGCAGAAACCCCCAGAGGAAGTCTGGAAGAAATTTTTGAAGGAACATTCGAAAGTATTTCTAGAGAAATTCCAGGACGAATTTCTGGAGGAACTCCTAGAGGAATTTCCAAGCACATTCCTAGAAAAACATCTACAGGAAATCGAAGGGGAGTTCTTTCTGAAGCTCGGCAAGATTTCCCAGGAGTTCCTTCAAAAGCTCACACAGAAGTTTCTCTGGGAGTTCCTACGGAAGGATTTCTTTCTGAAGTGAGCTTTTAAAGGAACTTCTGTGTGAGCTGTGGAAGGAACTCCTGGGAAACCTTGCGGAGTTTCAGAAGGAGTTCTAAGCAGAACTTCCGTAGGAACTACTCGGGGAATTGCCGGAGAAACTACTAGAAGAACTCCTAAAGAAACTACCATTAAAACTTTGAGAGGAACTTCTGGAGCTACTCCTACATAAACTTCCGGAGAAACTCCTAGCGAAACTTTCTTAGTTACTCCTTTGGAAACCGAGGAAAAACTTAAAGAGGTTTTCCCAGAGGAATACTTACGGAAACTTATGGAGAAGATTCAGAAGAACTTCCGAAAGAATTGCGGAACTCAGAGAAATTTTCGAAGGACCTTCTACCAGAACTTCCGAAGGTATTCTAGCGGGAACTCCTAGAAGAGTTTCCAGAGGATCTTGCGGAGTGATTCTTAGAGGAGCTTCCGAAGGAATTCCAGGATAAACTCTTGGACGAATTCAAGAAGAAATGTCTGGAGAAAATACTTATCGAACTTCCGGAGTAACTTGTAGCGTAACTTCCGGAATAAAATTTAGGTGAAATTCTGGAGGAGCTCCTAGCAGAACTTCCGGAGGAACTCCTGGGGGAATTCTCAGAGGAATCATTGAGAAAACTTGCGGGAGAACTCATAGAGGAGCTGCTAGACGAACTTCCCAAAAACATACTGAATAAATTTCCGAAGGAACTTCTTCAAGAACTTCTGGAGATATTCCTAGAGGAACTTCCATATCAACTCTTGAAGAAACTTCCAAAAAAATTCCTAGAGGAGGAATTAGTAGAGGAACTTCCACGAGAAGTCCTTCAGAAACTTTCGGAAGAAATCCGAGGAACTTTCTTAAGAACTTCTTGAGAAATTTCTGGAGAATTTTTTGAGAAATTCCTGCGATAACTTCTGGAGGAAGTCCTGCATAAGCTTCCGAAGAAACTCCTAGTGACACTTCCCGAATAACTTCTAACGAAACTTTCGTAGCTAATCCTGGGGAACAGAGGAATTCTTACGGAAACTTACGGAGAAGACTCAGAAGATATCTATATCAGAAGTTACTTTACTTCAGAAGAACTCCTAAGAGAATTTCCGAAAGAATTGTGGAACTCAGAGAAATTTTGGGAGGGTTTTTTACCAGAACTTTCCTAGAGGAGCTTTCGAAGAAGTTCCAGAATTCTCGGAAACTCTCGGGAGAATTCAAGGAGAAATTTCTGGAAGAAACACTTGTGGAACTCCCGGAGTAACTCCCAACGGAACCTCCGGAAGAAGATTTAGGGGAAGTTCTGGAAGAACTCCTAGCAGAACTACCAGAGAAATTCTTTTCGGAACGTACGGAGATTTTCCTTAGGAAATTCGCGGAGGAAATATTGAGAAAACTTGCGGAAGAACTCCTAGAAAGATTCTACCCCATTACCCCGAATCTCATTTCCATAGGAACTCCTTAAGAAACTTCCAGAAGAATTCCTAGAGGAGGAATTAGTAAAGGAACTGTGAGAGGAACTTCCACGAGAAGTCCTTCAGAAACATTCGGAAGAAATCCGAGGAACTTTCTTAAGAACTTCTTAAGAAATTTCTGGAGCGCTTTTTGAGAAATTCCTGCGATAACTTCCGGAGGAACTCCTACTGAAACTTTCGAAGGAATTCCAGGAGAAACTTCTAAAGGAACTCCTAGATAAACTACCATGAGAACTTTGAGTGGAATTTCTGGAGGAAGTCCTGCATAAACTTCCGAAGAAACTCCTAGTGACACTTCCCGAATAACATCTAACGAAACTTTCGTAGTTAATCCTGGGGAAACTGAGGAGAAACTTCGAGAGAATTTCCGAAGGAATTGCGGAACTCAGAGGAATTTTTGAAGAAGCTTCTACCAAGACTTCCGAAGGTGTTTTTGTGGAAACTCCTAGAGGAGCTTCCGGAGTGTTTCGTAGAGGATCTTCCTAAAGAACTCCTGAATAAACTCTAGTAAGAGCTAAGGGAGGAATTTCTGGAGGAATTCCTCCCTTAGTTCTTACTAGAGTTTATTCAGGAGTTCTTTAGGAAGCTCCTCTACGAATCACTCCGGAAGCTCCTCTAGAAAATTTGGAGGAAATCCTAGTAAAACTTCCGGAGAAACTCCTTGCAGAACTTTTGGAAGAACTCCTGTGAAAATTCTTGGAGGAATTATTGCGAAAGAACTCTTAGACGAATATCTAGACGAACTTTACGAAGACATACTAAATAAATTTCCGAAGAAACTTCTTTAAGAACTCCTGGAGACATTCCTAGAGGAACTTCCGTAGGAACTCTTAGGAAAACTTCCGGAAGAACTCCTAGGGGAGCTTCCCGAGGAACTTCTACAAGAACTTCTGGAGATATTCCTAGAGAAACTTCCAAAGGAATTCCTAAAGCAACTTTCGGAAGAACTCCTAGAAGAACTTTGAAAGGAACTTCCATGAGATGTCCTTGAGAAACTTCCGGAAGAAATCCGAAAAACTTTCGTAAGAACTTCTAGAGCAACTTCTGAAAGGGCTGCTTGAAAATTTCTAAAACAAATTTTGGGTAAACTGCCACAGGAACGTCCAGAGGAACTCTTACCGGAGAAACTATTAGTGAACTTTCGGAGAAATCCGAGGAACTTTTGGAAGAACTTCTACAGGAGCTTCTAGAGAAACTCATAGAGAAATTTGTGGGTGAATTGCTAGAGGAATCCATAGGAATTTCTGCAATAACTTCCGGAGCAATTCCTACTGAAACTTTCGGAGGAACTCCAGGAACTTACGAAGGAACTCCTACAAGTTCTTCCGGAGGAACTCCTACAGGAACTCATACAAAAACTACCGGAGAAACTCCTAGCGGAACTTCCACAAGAAAATTCCTTGCAGAACTTCCGGAGAACCTCTTGGGGAAATTCGCGGAGGTATTATTAAGAAAACTTGTGGCTAAACTCTTAGAGGAACTCCTAGACGAACTTCTCAAAGACATACTAAATAAATTTCTGAAGGAACTTCTACAAGAACTTCTGGAGGTATTCCTAGAGAAATGTCCATAGGAACTCCTAAAGAAACTTCCGGAAGAAAACATAGAGGAAGAATTTGTAGATGAACTTCCATGAGAAGCTCTTGAGAAACTTCCGGAAGAAATCCAAGTAACTTTCGCAAGAACTTCTAGAGAAACTTCTGTAAGAGATTCTTGAGAAATCCGAAGAAAAAATCCGGGTAAATGGCCACAGGAACGTCCAGAGGAGCTCCTACAAGAACTTCCGGAAGAACACTCAGAATTCCATAAACTCTTAGCGAAACTTCAGGATGAACTTCTAGCGAAGCTTTCGGAATTAATCCTGGGAAACTAACGAGAAACTTCAAGAGGTTTCTCCACAGTAATTCTCACGGAAACTTACGGAGAAGTCTCAGAAGATATCCTAAAGGAACTTTAAAAGAATTCCTAAGAGAATTTCCCAAAAAAAAGTGTGGAACTCAGAGGAATTTTTTAAGGGGCTTCTACCAGAACTTCTGGTGAAACTTGCGTGGTGAAACTTCCTGGAGGAGCTTCCGAAGGAATTCCATGAGAAATTTTTGAAAAACTTCCGGAAGAAATCAGAGGAACTTACGAAAGAACTTCTAGCGAAACTTCTGGAAGAGCTTCTTGAGCTTCTTGAAATCCGAAGAACTTCTACAGGCGCCCATTAAGGAGCTTCTAGAGATTTTCTAGAGAAATTTTCGGGTGGATTGCTACAGAAACGCCCAGAGAAATTTCTGCAGTAACTTCCGGATGAACTCCTACTGAAACTTTCGGAGAAACACCAGGAACTTGCGAAGGAGCTCCTACAACAACTTCCGGATGAACTCCTACAGGAACTTCCGGGGGACACCTGCAGGTGAGCCTTTTTTACGAGTGGCGTGAGGTGAGAATTGTCGGTCTCGTACACTGTCCGTAAAGGCATAACTGTCCCATATCGAATTAGTAGGCATTGAGATTATAACGCTCAAAGTTTGATGTTTGTTTTTTCATACAAATTTTCATAATTTTCTAGTACATTTCCGCACGCCTTATTAATTTAGCAACACCGCACAGATCACTCATTTGGTTCTATAGATCAGCAAAAAATATAAACTTGAACATAATTCACGTTTTGCAGTTGCTTTTTGGGTTGATAGTCCATATAGACGCTGTTATGCCTTTATTTTTCAATATGGGACTGCATAAAGCTCATTTTTCCGCAACATTTTCAAACGAAGTATGTAAATTTGGATATGCATAGCAAAGTATATACTAAACCACGTATGTTGCAATGAGAAAAGGTGTTGGTTCGAAAACCCATATGGGACAGATATGCTTTTATGGGCAGTACAGCAGGGTGACAATTGTGTATTCGAGTGAAGTGACTCTCGGTGTGAATCAAATTGTCGACCAATTGACATTTCGCTATACGAGACCGACAATTCTCACCTCACGCCACTCGTAGAATAAACCAAGGAACTTTTACAAAACTACCGCAGGACCTCCTAGATGAACGTCCAGGAAAAATTCTAGAGAAACTACCGAAAAATATCCAAGAGAAACTTCTTTTCCGGAGGACGTCAGGAAAAACTCCTAGAATCAATTCTATTCCGAAAAAAATCTAAAGCAACTTGAGGAACTTCTAGTGCAACGTCTTAAAAAACTTATGCTTCTGGAAGGATTTCTGGAGAAACGTCCGGAGGAGTTCTTGAAGGAGCTTGTAGAGGATCTTTTAGCTGAACTACCAAAGAAGCTCCTAGGATAATTTTTGGGAGAAATTCTAGAATAAGCTGTCAAAGGAATTCCAAGAGCAACTTCCAAGGACGATCCCAAAGGAATAAACAGACGTCGGAAAATTAAAAGGCTACAGCAGTAGAATTTCAACAAAACAATGTTATTATATGAAAAGAGTGTAAACGGGTTTCGTTGTATAGTTATATCCTAGCGGTAGATAATTTTGAAAATTTTTGGAGGTATACTCGATGCTGAACTGATTCGTGCCCTATTTGTTATGCTATAAGTCAAGTCCTTTAAAATATGATTGATGTGCTTTTGACTTAAGCTTACATTGATTAATATTATGAAAAATAATTTAAAAAGAGTATGAAACGAGCTCACCATACGGCTGTGCTCCAATCAGTCTTTCAATCATTTTATTATAATAATCAATGTATGCTTAAGTCAAACGTACATGAATCACATTTTAAAGGACTTGTATCTATGGAGACAAAAAGCTATAAGAAGTGACACAACACGTAACTACCATACAAGTTCAACTTATCGCTTTATGACAGTCACCTCGTTCCAGAGAAATATGATCGCTATCTATGTAGCTCAAGACCGTAATTCGATCGCCAATTGGATTCCTTACCGCACTCAATCTATTAGCAATAATCATCGGAATGTGCAGGTATCTGTGCGAAGTGGCAAACCCTTGTCCCGCAGCAATTTTAATGTTTAATGGATCGCGATCCATGCCGCCGATAGCATAGGAGACTGTGTACGAAAGAATTCCATACCGATTCTCGCGCATTGGGCATTGGTAGCAATCCGTTCACCTACAACAAAATAATCAACAAATGGCCACAAATCGGGAACCCACCTGGAAAGAGAGGGAGAGAAAATAGATAAAATTAGAAAAATGGCGAGCAATCGGTAGTAGCTAGTAGTACATAATTGCTTGAGCAGGGAATCGTGCTTATGGTTTTTTTTTTCTTAGCGATATTTAATCGCTCGTGTGACGGTAAAGCGAAAGCAAAAGAAAAAAAAAATATGAAAAATCATAAAATCCTAAAGGGGTAAAAGGAGTTAATTGCTGCTGCACAGCACCTCAACAAACAGTCCGTCGGTGATAATTGGATCGGCTACTGATCGAGCTTTAATCGTTAATTACTCCCACGGACGCAACATAGAAGCAGCCAAATTAACGAGCATTTAATGAAGGCAAGTACTTTGTGTTTCATTGAAAAGTAGGCAATGGAACATTTAATAATTAGCATTACTACTTTTAGATAAACTACCTATGGTTATCCTTTTCCTAGGGCATACAGATATTTTTCCCATACTAAATGGATTTTATGATCTACGCTCCGATTTATGATTTGTATTACGCAGATACTAGGGCAACAATGTCGATTCGAAGCTGATAGTGACGTACCTCGACTGACTGCTTTGACTGTAGCTATGCGATGCGATAAGTATGACTCATTCTTGGGTTATTTTTTCCGGTTCTTAATCTTGCGTTGCGATTGATTTTGTTTTTTCCCTCAAGCGTTCTATTCGAAGCTAGTGAACCCATTTCGATCAGCATCCAGGAAGATGAGCAGAACTCGAACGCTTATCTTATCGGCCCACTTTTCGACCGTGGACTCTGCGCAGAGGGTTATGCTCGAGAGGGAAGAAGTATAGAAGACAATCTGAAACACTCCTTCTTATGATTTTAAGCTCTTGTGGAATTTCCATTTCTTTGCTGCATTGTTACATCAGATAGTGAATTAGGATAAACTTATCTGGATAATATCAATAATGTCAAAGGATTTGGCTGAGAGATGTGATATTTGGAAATCTCTCTTGGTGAGGCCCGAAATTAGGAAGTGAATTTTCGTACATCATTTTGAAGCAAACTAACTTGCTGTCCAGTGCATTGAAGAGGTAAATAGGCAGCTTTGAAAGTATATTTACCAAGCTGTGTTTCAACAGAATCACTCAAAGTTTCAAAAACTTTCAAAACTTTCAAATGACGAAAAATGTTGATGTTTTATACGCCTATGAATGATGATAGCAACTCCCTTACATGCCCCATCAAGTCGATCATTACGAAAAACAAAAAAAAATTGAATCTCTTATGAGTTTGGATTCAGGTTTTAAATAAGTTTCAGTTATAGCTGCTATATGTATGGAAATTCTAATGTTATTTCTCTGTTGCTTGCTTGCAATTATTTGAACTACATTACCTTTCGGAGAACCGGATCAATTGAGAAACTGACGAACAGAGTAACGACATTGAGGGAATGCCTGTAATACCGAATGTTAATTGAATTCTTTTGAAGATAAAACAATATTTTGAAACAAGACTAGCGTTTGAATTAGGTTTGTTTCGTAAAATTCAACATTGATGAAGAGAAATTTCGCTGTACTTTACTTATGGTCCTATGTTACAAAGAGAGATTCTCTTTTCTCTCGTTCTCTTTTGATTATAACATTACAATACTAAAGCTATCGAAAAGTCTATCACTATAGATCCCATACATTTCCACGACTTACCGTTTTAGAATTAAATTTCAAAGTCTCTTGGTTACTTCTTATTTCTGGCGTTACGTCCCAACTGGGACAAAGCCTGGTTCTCAGATTAGTGTTCTTATGAGCACTTCCACAGTTATTAACTAAGAGCTTTATTTGCCAATTGACCATTTTTGCATGTGTATATCGTGTGGCAGGTACGAAGATACTCTATGCCCTGGGAATCGAGAAAATTTCCTTTACGAAAAGATCCTCGACCAGCGGGATTCGAACCCACGGCCCTCAGCATGGTCATGCTGAATAGCTGCGCGTTTACCGCTACGGCTATCAGGGCTGATTATTTACTTTTGTCTTTGAACAATCCTCTGAAACTCTATGTAAAACGACTGCAATGTAATAATTCCCTTACAGGCAAAACTTAAAGTTATTTGTAGTTCGTCATCCAAATTTCAGCCAATTCGGACTACCAGAAGCTGAGATACAGTACCCCAAACTTGGGCATTTTGTATGGAAAAACCGCATTTGGTTACTAACTTATGTCACTGACTGTAGGTCCATTTGAAAAGTTCGATTGCGGCATTTTAAAGCCATACGCAAGAAATTTCCTAGGTTCTCCTTCGAATTTCTTTCGGGAAATATGGATTTAGCTCATAGTGAACCGTAAAGGATAAGACACATGGAAATACTAGCTTCCGCAATAACTATAGTCGACTCTCCACATCTCGATGTTCTACATCTCGAATTCTCTCCCTATGTCGATGATTTTTTCGGTCCCTTCATTCTGCGTACATTTTCACTCTCTATATCTCGATATCCTCCGTATCTCGATGTGATTTTCATTCCAGATTTTCTCTCTGTATGTCGATATGCGAAAGGTTATTAGACTAGATTTTAGGGTTTCAAACTAATTTGCAAAGACGAAATGACATCTGTTTGTATTTAATTTTCCTAATAACGAAGTGATTTTAAATCTAGTACTCATTCAACATTTGTTCTATGTCTCGATCTCTCTTTGTCTCGATGATCGCTTCGATATCGACTGAATAGGCTTCCTCTTAAATTTGAAGTTTCCGATAAATTTTCAAGTACATCTGCATTCGAGTTTCAAAATTTCCTGATAGGAAAGTCCATAAATTGTGCTATCTTATTTGGTTGAAAGTCGTTAGGCCTAAAGAATGTTGATGAATCTAAATGTAGTAATGTATGGTCTACATGATCACAAGAGTATTGACAATGGTCTATAGTGCCATAGTTTGACCAATACTGCATTACTCAGCTATTGAAGTATTTTTTTTGCTGGGATATGTACCACTGCGACCATTAATTGATCTTAGTTAAAGTTCTGGGCAGTACAAAGTTTGCCGGGCAGCTAGTTGGGCAAGAATAATAGTTAATGATCAATAACAATAATACGTAATAGGCTCCGTAATGCCGTATAGCGCTTGAGCCTGTGGGAAATAAGTTGATTGTAAAATTTTTTTTGCGGCATGTAAGTAAAATGTGTTCGAACTTATTTGTATTGGAATCTTAGATGCCTAACTGTATTAGAATGCATAATTTATCTATACAAAATTAGTTTTTTTATGGTTACACCTCCAAAAGGGCGTAATACAAAATGTCGTCGATCGTTTTATTCAAGTTTTCGTTCAAAAGTTACAAATAACCAAAAAAACTTACTTTAAATAAAACATTGATGGAAATTTCATCTTATAATCACGGCCAATTAAACCCCATTTCAATATCCCAGATTTCGTTTGATTTTTTGGAATTTTTGAACAATCAAAAGGGCGTAACTTTAAAACGGGCTTTACGATTTTTTTTAATTTTGCCCAGATATGCAGCATAGCTATAAAAAACGACTGGTGTGCACAGAATTGACGGAGATTTTTTTTCTAATTATAACGATCAGGGGAGCACCGTGACAGTTAGAGGTTATTTGGGAGTACATTCTTGTGATACTCACAACAGTAGCTTTGCACTATCGCACAACAATATAGTTTCCAATAGTGAACTTCCGAAACTGAAATGTAGAACCTTACAGAATTTAGTTTTATTGAATAATATTGCATGAGATTAACTGTTAGTTTCGTTAGGCCAAATGATCGAAAGGTTCAACAGACAGAAAAGGCCAGAGAGACTGAATTGGTCGTTAGGCCGAATACACTTGAAGAATTGTTAGGCTG
This sequence comes from Aedes aegypti, assembly GCF_002204515.2. NCBI lineage: Eukaryota > Metazoa > Arthropoda > Insecta > Diptera > Culicidae > Aedes > Aedes aegypti. The sequence continues at coordinate 462,074,284 of NC_035108.1, forward strand.
AAAGGATCGATATGTCGTAAAACAAGTCGTTATGCCAAATAATCGGTTTTTGGTTAATAAAGGTGTCGTTCGATCGATGGAGCTAGAAGACCAAAACGGTAGTCAGGATACAAGAACTGCTTTGAATTTCGATTAATAGGGTAACAAGATCAAAAACTTGGGTTTCTTGTAGTTTTTTAAGCAAACCAAATTTGAAATGCAATCATTTTTTTACTGCTCAAATAAAATTACTGTTCTTGGACAATCAAATTTATCATTGCTTTCAAACTCAATTCCTGGGCAAGCAGTTAAAAAAACAAGTTATTTTGTTATTTTTTTTTATTAAAGCAATTTTTGATGTTTTCAAAATTTACTGTTTCTTTCCAAACATTCTTTCTGAATTTCCGAAGCTGAAAATCTAGGATTTCTCATAGGTTTTTGGTAAAAATCAATTTAACTGAAATCCATTTTTTTGTGTCCGCTCAAATTTATGACAAGTATGCTAGATATCAACGCTACGAATTTTGATTTGCATGCAAACAGGTTGGAACCCTAAAGTGTTTCGTAGCTTTTTGAGTAAAACAAATTATGAGTGTAATCAATAATTTCTACTTTCACTCACGGAATAACTGCAATCATATAAATGTCAACGGAACAACAGTTATCCGCTTGAAATTTTGCTTTGTAAGCAAACAATATAAAATAATCAGCGTTTAAAACTTTTTTATAGTGAAATATATTTTGAGTGTAACCAAAAAAAATTCTATTCATCTATTTTTTTATCGTTTCAGCCTAAAGACCGGACATCATTAATATTTACAACTTTAATAATTATTATAACACCAGTCCTCTAAAATCCACCAATCCATAAAGAAAAAAAGTTAAAGTAGAATGAGTATAAGGTATTTCGGAAGATGTGAAAACTGTATGGAAAAATTTAATAGGTAAAATAACAACAGTAATGAAAAATAGAAATCTTGAAATCTAGTTTTTAAGTAATTACTCAAAAGAGCGTGTTCTTGTACCTACTTTAGCAATTTTTCCTATGCAAATAACAACTTTTAACACTGGGGTTGTTCCTATTTGACATTTCGGAAGGGACACGGAAAACAAAACACACACAAATTTTGAGTTTAAACCAAGGGGAGTGGCAATATCTCAAATATGTATTCAAAAAACATGTTTTTTGGCCGTAAGCCAACGGAAAACATTCAAAAATTGAGTAAACATGTGATTCTGGCCTAAACTTAAGCGTTTGGTTCAAAAATTGCGACAGGCCTTGAGTCCTAAAGGCTATTGGCAATGAAAGCTCTCAGTGAACAACTGTGGAAGTACCCAAAAGAACACAAAGCTGGGAAGCTCTGTCCAAATGGGAGATGTGATGCCAGGAAGAAGAAGAAATCTTCTCGATGAAACCTTTCATGGATAAAATGATGACGAAATCTGTAAAGGAAATTCATTGGAAAACCTGTGGAATAATTCTATCGAGAAACCTTTAAGGAACTACAGTATGAATCTCCTGGAGGAATAACTGAAGTATTTATTTATGAAATCTATACTAAAAGTCCTGGCAGAGTTCCCGGAGTATTTCTCATTATGATCCCTGCAGGAAAATCTGGAGTAACTCTTGGAATAATGCGAGGGGGAGCTTTTCGGGGGAATTCCTGTAGAAATAGCTTGGATAATTGATGCAAAAAGTGCGACCGACCTAATGGATAAATCAGTAGAAGAATTACCAGAAGGACTAATAAATCTTCAGAGAATCCTTTGCAAATGTTTTTAAACATTCCTTGTGAAATATTCTGGAGAAATCAGACTTGGACTGCTAAAAAAATTGATGATATTCTAAAAATACAGAGGACGAATCTCTGAGAAACTAGTCGAAGGTTTTTTTCTCTGGTTAACCTAGGAGAAGTCCATGAATATATTCTTTAGGAATTCTTCCAAAATTTCTTCATGATTCCACCAGGTGTTCTTCCAGAAATTTAATTAACATTTTGTCCAGTGATTTAACAAGAAATTCCTGCAAGAATTCTTTTATAAATTCCTTTCGAACGTTCACCTGGAATTTCTCATGACATTCTATCAGGATTCCTCTGAGAATCTGGAATTCTTCTTCTTCTTGGCATTGCGTCTTCACTGGGACAAAGCCTGCTTCTCAGCTTATAATTCAATGGGCATTTCCACAGTTTTTAACTGAGAGCTTTCTTTGCCAAAGTTGCCATTTTCGCATTCATATATCGTGTATCGTAGGTACGATGAGACTCTATGCCCATGGATCTCATGGAAATTTCCATTGCGAAAAGATCTTGGACTGACCGGAAATTCAAACCAGAAACCTTCAGCAAGGTTTTGCTTTGTAGCCGCGGACTCTGATCACTCGGCTAAGGAAGGCCTCTATAATCAGGAGTTATTCTAGGGAATTAAACACGATTTCATCCAGGCATTTCATCAGGAGAACTTCTGAAGATTCAATCATAAATTTCACGAAGGTTTCATTCAGCAGTTCCTTCAGGATTTTTATCAGGACTAGCTCTAGGGATTCCATCGGAAGTTCCTCTAGGGATGCCATAACGAGTTTCTTTTGAGATTTCACCCGAAATTCCTCAAGAGATTCTATCAGGAGTTCCTATATAGATACTATCAGGAGTTCCTTCAGGAAACTTATCAGGAATTCTTCCAGAAATTTCATGAGGAGTTCATCTAGAGATTTCATCGGGACTCTATCAGAAGTTCCTCCAACAATATCTTTATATTCCTCCAAGGATTCCATCAGGAGTTCCTCCAGGGATTCTATCAGGAATTCCAATAGGGATTCTATTAGAAGTACCTTTAGGGCTACCATTAGAGTTCTTCTTCTTCTTCTTGGCATTACGTCCCCACTGGGACAGAGCCTGCGTCTCAGCTTAGTGTTCTTATGAGCACTTCCACAGTTATTAACTGAGAGCTTTCTATGCCAAAGTTGCCATTTTCGTATTCGTATATCGTGTGGCAGGTACGATGATACTCTATGCCCAGGGAAGTCAAGGAAATTTCCATTACGAAAAGATCCTGGACCGACCGGGAATTGAACCCAGACACCTTCAGCATGGCTTTGCTTTGTAGCCGCGGACTCTAACCACTCGGCTAAGGAAGGCCCCATTAGAGTTCTTGTAAGGATTTCATCTGGAGTTCTTCCAGAAATTCCACCAAGAGTTCCTTCAGAGATTCCGACCAGCATTTCTTCCGAGATTCTATTAGGACTTCCTCCAGAGCTTATATCAGGAGGTCACCTAAGAATTCCATCAGGATTTTCTAGGGATATCATAAGGAATTTCTCTAGGCATTCTATCAGAAGTTCCATCAGGAATTTTCTCAGGCATTCCTGCAGGAGTTCCTATAGTGATTCCATAGAGAATTTTTCAAGGGATTTTATCAGGAGTTCCTCCAATGATTTCATCTGGAGTTCCTGCAAGAATATCTTTAGGAATTTCTAAAAGGGTTCCATCAGGAGTTCCTCCGGATTCCGTCAGGAATTCCTTCAGGAATCATCATTAAATTCTTCAGAAATTTTAACATGAGTTCCCTTATAGATTCCATCAGAAGTTCCTCTAGAGATTGTATCAGAAGTTTCTTCAGAGATTTCACCTGGATCCTCGAGGGATTGCATCAGAAGTTTCTTCTAGGGATAACATCAGGATCTCTTCTGGGAATTACATTAGGAGTTCTTCTGGGGATTTCAAGAAGAGTTCCTTCAGGGGTTTCATAAGCATTTTCTTTAGACATTCCACCTGGAATTCCTTCTGGGATTCTATCAAGAGTTTCTATAGGGATTCCATCAGGAGTTCCCCTGAGTCTTTCAATAGGAGTTTCCAAGGATTTCCATCTGGAGTTATTTTGAGGATTTTATCAGGAGTTTCAATAGGGATTCAATTAGGAATTCCTATAGGGCAAAACAACAGAAGTCGTTTTTGGCATTTCATTATGAGTTCCCAAGGGATTCCATAAGGATTTCTTCTAAGGACTTTATTCCACCTGGAATTTATACAGGAGTTCCATCAAAAGTTTCTCTAATAATTGTATCAGGAATTACTCCAGGGATCACATCACAAGTTTTTCCAAGGATTCCATCTGAAGGAGTTCTTCAATAGATTTCATTGAGAATTTCTGCAGGGATTCCATCGGAAGTTCTTTGATGGATTCCATTAGAAAAACTTCTAAGACTTTATTATAAATCCTCCTGGGATTCCATCAGAAGTTCTGTCAGAGATTCTATCAGGAACTTTTCTAAAGGTTTCTTCAGAAATCCCTCTAGGGTTATTCTGGGTTAATTTATTATGAATTCTTTTCGGAATTCATTAAGAGATACTACCCGAACTTCTAGAGAATACTTCAAGAGATTCATCTAAGAACTCTTCAAGGTAGTCCTTCAGGAATTCCTTAAGGGATTCCTCCCGGAATTAGTCAAAGGATACCTCCTGAAATTTCTTAAGGAATCAATCCTCAAGGAATTCCACCAGCAAAATCTCCAACGATTCTCGAAAATATTCAGGATTTCCTCCAGGGATTTTATCAGAAATTTCTTATAAGTATTCCATTAACGGCATAACTCAAGAGATTCCTTCCGGAATTTCTCAAAGGATTCCTCGTGGAATTCATAAAGGGCTCCTCCCGGATTTCCTTAAGGAATCAATCCCGGAAATCCTCAAGGGATTCGTCCGGATTTTTCAAGGAATGTCTCGTGGAATAACTCCAGGGGTTCTTGGGGGTTTTCAGGAACCCTCCAGCGATATAACCAGAAATTTATTATAATAGTTTTACCTGTAATTTGGGAATCTACCATCCAGAGTCACTGGATGGACTCTATCAGGAATTCCTCCTGGGATTTAAAACAGGAATTCCGTCAGAGATTCCTCTGGGAGGTTCCTTCGTGGATGCCACCAAGATGAACTCCAATTATCCAATAATGAATTTCCTATGCGATTTGACCACAATTTCCTATAAAGATTCCACTAGTAATTCTTTCAGATACTTCAACAGTATTTTCTCTAATTATATCACCTGTAATTTCTACCATAGTTTCGCCAGAGATTCAACCATAAAATACTTCAAAGGTGTTACTAGGATTGTGATTCAGGATTATCATAAATTCCTCCAGGGAGTTAACTGATATTTACTCTGAGTTTCAAACAACACATTTCTCTAAATACCTCAGGATGAATCCCTAAAGTAGACCTAAAAGATTTTCTTTTCATTTCTGAAAAAAAAAATCCATGGAGATATATTTTTAGAAATTCTTGGAGGTATCACCAAAGAAATCAACAGAATAATTCCTAGAGAGTTTCCTGGAGAGATTCCTTAATATTTCTGGAAGAACTTTTAAAGCAATCCCTGAAGGAGTTTTTGAAAGATTAGGTATCCTGGTAGATTCCTTGGAAAAAAATCCTTCAAGAAATACTGGATGGAATTGATGGATAAATTTATATTAGATAATTGAAGTAATTCCTGCAGAAATCCCAGGACAAATGTCTCGTAGGGTCCCTTCAGAGATACAAGAAAGAATCTTTGGAGGAAACACTGGTGGAGTTTATAAAAGAATTTATTGAAGATTTTCTAGAGGAAAACCGAAGGATAACCTGGGGGATCCTCTCAAAAAATTACAAGTGGAATCTCAGAAGGAATTCCTGCTGATCAAGTTTTGATGAATTTTTCGCAGCATTTCTCTTGAAATCTTTTGAAGGCTTTCTGATGGAATTCTTGAAGGAATCCCTGGAGAAACTTGATGAATCCTTGGATAAATTGTGGGTAGTATCTGTATAGAAATGCTTGAAGTTTCGCTGGAAGAATTCTTAAATGAATCTTTGGAGGATTTTTTGGTGAAATTCATGAAGGCAGCATTGGATGAACCACTTGGGAAGTATTTGTATAGATCCCTGGAGAAATCTGTTGAAAAATTGCTAGAAAGAATCGCTGAAGAGATTCATGGTGGATTTTCTGATGGAACTCCTTGAGGAATATGAGGAGGAGGAGTCCTAGGAGCAAGCCCTTAAAAAAGTCCTAGGGAAATCCTTGGGGAAATTTCTGGTGGGTTTTTGTTTTTTTTTAATCCCTTGAGATGTATCTGAAAGAATTCGTGATGTGATTCCTGGGTAACGCGTGATGGAATCCTTGGAACTAACTTCTAGAGAAATTTCTGAAGAAATCTTTGAAAAAAATGTTATAACAATCTGGAGGAAATCTAGGATGCAGCCTTGGAGTTAGTCCTGAAGAAATTCCTAGAGAATTTTTGGACAGATCTTTGCAGGAATAAGTGGTTGAAATCGACAATAATTTGTAGAGGAACCTCTAAAGGAATCCTTGGACAAATTCCACCTGAAGGTATGCCTGAAAAATGTTCCCCGCAGGAATTTCTGATTGAATCTGTGGATAAATTTCTAAAGGAATTATTGACAAAATTCGAGGTAGAATCCCATTAAGAGCTTTTGGTGGAATTCTTAGTATAGCTTATGGATTCCTGGAAAACTTTAAAGCAGAATAACTAGAGGAAACGATTAAAAGATTCTGGATAGAATGTTTGAAAATAAAAAATCCCATGGCCATTTCCATAATTATGACTGCTCAGAATATTTCCCGAAAGAGACCCGTCATGATATCTGAGTTTTGCCGGAATATTTCGTACGAATTATAACTGGAATTCCTCTAAAATATTTATTTCTTACGGTACTTAAATGTTGAAAGTTCTGCGATTATTGCCAGAAAATCGCGAAAAGATTCTCCCTCACAGCCACAGCATTCGAAAAAATAACAATCACACATTCACTAGACTCTTGGCAAGTCTAAAAACATGCGAAGAAATATCGTGTTGCTGCAACCAATCTTGACAGCCGGTCAAACGGTTGTATCAACATAAGTCGGTTTGACTAACTTGGGGGCGGAGTCAATGTTGGTCAAACCGTCTGAGCGTCTGTGGGCAGCATAATCCATAAGTGGGCCACATTAACCTCTTCTGATGCGTTTTTTTTGTACCTGATTGTTACTTAAGTTCTTCTGAAAAGCTAAGCGAGAATTATTCGAAATCAAACAGCTAGTCAAGTTATTAGAGAAAGAGAAAATCGATGAAAAGACATCTCGCTTAACTTTACTAATGGTCCTATGTGATAGAGAGAGAGAGAGAGAGATTCTCTCCTCTCTCGTAATCGATTTCGACGTTATAGTGCCACATGCACGATTGTGTGTGCTTTATACTCTGTGGATTTAGTTTAAAGCACGGCAGAAAAATTAACAAGGCAGGCTCTTTACTGATGTAAATATCAAGTTTGATTGTAAACATGTGACGTCACTCCTATCGTACCATATACCTTCCGGACCACTAGATCATTTTTTTCGCAAATTTGTTCGAGGTGGATAGGAATGACGTCATCAAGTAGCTGTCAGTTTCCTGAATATATCACCTTCTTAATATAGTACACCGTGGTTTAAAGCAGTGCTGAGAATGGTAATAGTAGTAGGCTTGAATTTCGCGAAAATCACGTGGCTCTTCCCAGTACAGTAGTTCAAAAACGTGAATCTCATCAAGTAGCCTATGTTGGGTGAATGAATTTTCTTAATCGTTAGTGTTCTTGAAGGCTCTAAATGCGGGAAATGCAGTGGGAAATAGAACATTTTTCTACAGTAATTTTGGGTTGCCAACGGGTGTTTTGCAATTTTCAAGGCTTTTTGCCTGCAGCAGCGATGGGTGTGAGTTTCGCTGACTGTGATTGGCTTTGTACACTTTGATTAAACTACTGGGGTCGGTAAAATTTTACTGGGATTTGGAACTACCGAAAAAGTCAGTAAAATGAAAACTGTACACGCGTAGTTGAAAAGCAAATTTCACCATGTTTTATTTTTATCAATATATGATATAAAAAGAAAGCTCTCTGCAAAATTTCAGTGAAAAATCACTGTTTTTCGATTTCTGACATTTTTTTTTTGTTTACTGACTTTTTCGGTAGTTCAAAAACCCAGTTATTTTTACCGAACAGATTGAGTGTGTGTTTGGCTGCTGTAGAGTGAATTTCAGATTTTTCCCAACCCTGCCTACGGCACCAGCAACTCATGGCGTGCTTAACCATTTCGATAAGGATTTTCTCCCTCTGGCATGCCATTCTCCCGTTTTCATACCTGCTTTCGCGCGATAACAATCTCAATATCGTTCGCAACCAAGTTCGTCTCCGACTCCCATTAAGTGCCACCAAAGAGGCTATAGGTAGGGGAAATGCGAGAACCGACGATCGACCTGATTGTATGAACCACCCATTGAGTCATGGGACAATCCGGGTGACCGCTTGGTTCAGAGGGAATTCTACAGTGAAACTAGACTAGCATTTGAAAAGGGCGGAATAAACTTTACAAGCAGTAGGAAGCATCAGAAGAAACGTTCCATTTTGCAAGTATGAAGACAAAATATGCAACCAACTACAGATGACACGCAGGCTTCGTCCTTCGGTGGAAAGGCCTGTGTCATCAGCAAACAAAGATTTTTGACATCCCTGGGGTAACTCATGTAAGTGCTGAGATGTGAAAATATTATATGATATTGGTCCTAAAATGCTGCCTTGGGGAACACCAGCTCTTACAGGAAGTCTTTCAGACATAAAGTTCTGATAATTAACCTGAAGTTTACGATTTGACAGATAACTTTGGATCATTCTAACAATATATGTTGGAAAATTTAATTTTTGAATTTCTTAGTTCCTCCCAGGGAAGACCTCCCTTCTCAAATGTTAGTCCAGAAATTAGAAGACGTTTTCCACGCATACCAATAGCAGGACATTTAGCGCTCTGAAACGCTTCGACTGAGTAACGATTCCTGATAAGGATTACTACGGCGTTTATAATCCTTACGAGGGAAGGGTGGGTGGTCCGGATGTGATCCCTTTTCCCGTCTGCCTCTACCAGATCACATTTACATTCATATCACGACGACGACAACGGAGACGACTCGATGCCGATACAAACACCTGTAATAACAAAAGTCGCAAGTCTGTGCCAGAGCCGGAGGTGGATAATGGAAGAGAGACAGAATGACTGGGCAATTGTTGAGAGTGTTTTCCGCGTGATAATCATGTGTTTAATTATAATTGCTTTTGGCTTTTCTCGCGGCTACACACGTACGGAGTCGGTGCTTGGCAGAGGTTGCCAGCTGTTTAAGGTCCTCGTTACATGTAAGAGCTTTTTAAGAGAAGGACATGCTGTCAATTTTCAAAGGGATCAGATGATTAAATTTGCTATAAAAATAACAACTGACATCCGACTTAGTAAATAATTATGTTCTGTCGGCCGTTGGGATCTGCTAAAAGAACTTGATAAAACGTTTATTAAGAAACAAAAAAATCTGAATTATTATTTTTTAATTGGACAGTTTTGGAAATAATCTAAAATTTCGAAAAACATTTCAGAAGCGAAACGGTTGGGAACCTCTGCGGCATTCGAGAGAAAAAAACTAGGAGAAAGAGTCGTCAGATGGCGTGTGTCGGGAATTTGCATGAATGGTGCGTGTTTTGAGATTTTATAATGTTATACTTTTATGTCCCCGCAATGAGGTGAATTAGAATGGGAAGGTGGGGGCAGGGGTGTTTAATCGCACGTTAAGGGCCAACTCGTCGTCGTCGTCGTCGTTGGTGGCACAGTTTTCTTCGCAAGCAGCCGCAGCGGCGGCACCCCTTCTGGCGAGATAAGATTTGAGTTATAATGTGCGCTTTTTTTTTCCTCCTCCAGCGCCAAGTTCCATATCAGAAAAAGTCGTGCGCGCACTGATAGCGTACTTGAAGGGAATAAAACAAAGCCTAGCAAATACTGAACGGGGAGCTTTGTGGGGTGAAAGTAATTATCGGTCGTAAAAATTGAGGGAGTTGTGCGGGGGCATAGGTGGAATTTTAATCGGATATAGGTTACGTTTGCGGGTTAATCAACGATGTGATAACTTTTGTTGATACAACTGGATGACTGCAGAACTCATAAGAGTATATTCGACTGGATTTAGATACTTTGCTTTAGTGCAATTTATAAATTCATGTCTAGAGTATGACGAGACAAAATGAGATTGGATGACTTTAACTAGTTGAATACAAATCAAACGGATTCGATTACGTATATTTTCAAACATCTGACCGACAATGTTCATATTCGTGCGAAGCTAACAAATTGACTGGATCCATAGAAGTTCGTGATGGTAGAAATCAGCTCCATAGTTTATAAGCTTGAAAATTGAATTGCCCAACGTTTGGACACGGGGTCGGCAAGTAAAAAGCTTTCATGCTTCATTAAATTCATGGAGATCATTGGCGTAGGAACAGGGGGGCCAGGGGGGCCAGCCCCCCTCCCAGAGTCATCCAGGCCCCCTCCAGAATTTTGGATAGTAATAAAAAAAACTTAAAAAAAAAAAACAAACAATTTGCATGATTATAACATAAAGGAAAATCTTCTGAATTAATTTACATGACTCTTATTTTGGACAAAGAAAGGGTTTTCAATTTTGTGCAACAATATTCAGAAAACCTCGCTTATCATTCACAGCATCAGCGGGGCAGGTCTGAATCGCGCTACAATTTCAACATTAAAGGTCCGGCTGTCGCTCGTTTGGTTACCGCTAAAATAAAAAATACTATGGTAACAAAAAACGCCAATATCCTGGAAATTCGGTTCCCAAAATTCGTAATTTCGAATAATGCAAACAATGCTGTTCTAGCATGAAGCAGCACATTCAGTGCGTTATGATTGCCCATGCGCAACTCTAGGTGTCCGGTGATAATGATTTCCCTTATAAAAATTCACTTAAGAAATCCATGTATCAACTACAACTCGTATAATGTACGACAAAATTTATTAAAAAAAAAAAAAAAAATACTGCTGGAATTTTTCAAATAAAAAATTAACCAAAAGTAAAGCTTAATTCATAATACATTTTTTCAAGAATTTTCAACCTGGCTATGATTTCATCAGATGTATGGCAGAAATTTAACCTGTAGGTGAATTCCGGCGAACAATTTCTTCGAAAAGAAGAAATTTTCTTCCATTACGCACCAGCAAGAAAATTTTATTTTCTTCGAAGAAAATACGCGCCGGAATTCGTCTACTGGTGTAAAGAAGTCCAATAAAATCTACCTCAGTTTATTAGGCTGATACAAATATTAAATTTCTTTTATGTCCGAGACCACTTGGAAGGTACGAGGGGGGGGGGGGGATACAAATAAATAAGGAACAAAAAATAAAAATGAAAAAAAAAAGTATTTTTTTCGAATATATTTTTTTTAACGATAATTGTTAAACTTTTTTCAAACGTCCTCTGGATCATTATTTTACTTTAAAAATTGAAAAAAACCTATCTGATGTCAAAAAAATGATGAATCTTTTTTTCTCACCTTCAAAATTTTCGGATTTTTGAAGGTGGGGGGGGGTGACATAAAAGAAAATTAATATTTGTATCAGCCTTATTGCGGCAATAAATTCTTTCTTTGATTTTACTTCAATTTTTTAAAGAAAGTTCGTATGAGTAAACTTATCGCTTAAACCCTAAACTACATTTCTCCAAGAAAACTTGTAATGTTTTAAATTCTTAAGAAATAAAACAAAAAGAATAATTGACTACTTTCTAAAAGATTTGTACCAAAGTTTTTGTAGCCATCATTCGATTTCGCTTGAAGAATTATAGTTTAATCAAATACCTCAAGGAAAATTGAAGGATGACTTTAAAGCTTTTGTTACAAATCTTTTGAAAATTAGTAGACAATATTAAAAGATTTGTTCATACTTTCAACGTGAATTCCTTCTATGTCTAACTTTTATCCACAAATGGATTCCGGAATATGTCCCCAGATAGAGCTGAAAAAAAAAGATTAATATCTTTCAAAAGTTCAAAGTTTTCCCTCGCAATTCCTCCAACAAAAAACATGGATTATGTCAAATCTTTAACTGAAATATTTCGTTCTCCTACAAATTCCTTTGCGAATTTGTTCAAATTCTTTTGCGAAGTTCATCAAAAGCGTCATACGGAAATATTTTCTAAATATGTGATATGTTTAGGAACTATTTTCGTAGGAGACTTTTGATGAACTTCGCAAAATTGCGTCAGAAGTTCCTTAATGTTTTTTTCTGGAAATTATTGTTCAGAAACCCGAATTATACAAGAGTTATCAACTAAAGGATTTTGAAATGTTTCTTGCCTTCGAATCTTTAGAGGAAATTTGTTGAAATCCCACAGGAATGATTTTGATTCCTAAATTAGCATAGTGGTAAATGAATATGTGGAAAACATTTTGGTAAATATCTGGAATTTGAAAAATATTCATTAAAAAATTTATAAGGATCTTTCCTGCAAAATTTATTTGAACATTGTTTTATCAATTAAAGTCAAATTCCTTATTCTTGGATTGAATTATTGTGCCAAACAAGGTCAGAGTTTTAAGAAACTCTCTGGGCAGGATTCGGGGGAGTCCAGGAGCCAAAGAAGGAACTCAGCAAGATTTCCTAAAAAAGATTCAGACTACTTGAGATTTTTTTTTGTAATAATAAGAGAAATGTTAATTATCCTGAATTGATTCAACTCTAAAGAAAAGATTATAAATAATAACTTATCTTTCGTTCTTCCGTTCTCCATCTATGGTTTCTACCTGTTTCAACATTTAGTTGTTTCTCCTTACTTCGCATGACGCTTGAGAACTTCCGTAAACAATCTGTTTATACTCCAAATAACACTTCTAAGAATCTAAAATAAAGGTAATTTCTAGGAGTTTTGTAAACATTCCCGAATTCTTATACGTATAATGTATGAAAGTCCATCAGGGATTCCTCAACAAATTTTCTTTCAGGATTTAATTTCAGTAAAATCTTACTTTCCGAATTTTACGAAAAGACATTTTTGGCAATGTTCTAAAAAAAACCGACAAAATTTGTTAGTTATACTTCTACAGTTATTATAACACCAGTACAAACGAAATTTGTTTGGAATTTATTTGAGTAAGAAAAAAATGGTTTCTACATCAATTTGTTCGCCATAATATCTTCGGAGTTCATGAAAAACATTTTTTAGAGGTTGGATACAAACACTTTCATTGGAAATAATATCGGTTTTGACGTATACTATTGTCCATTACAAAAGACGAAAGAATAAGATTTTATAAGATAAGATAAGAATAAGATCCTACAAAAACAAAACAAAGCTTTTCTATGAGGTAAAGCGTCAGAAATTTTGCCAAAAAGGTTCAGAAATTGTTAAGTGAATTCCCAAATTTTCAGACAAGTATTTAGCAATTTTTCCAAATTCAGATTAAGCTACAATTATCCATCAAATTTCTTAAGAAAAATTTCTTCTTGATAAATTTATTTTTTGTATGTGTTACTTTCAAAATCTGATGTGAATTGATATGGTTTGGAATTATTCGTAAAGTAATTTGTAAGGGAATCCCTAGATAAAATCTGAGGTGTTACTGGATTGGGTTTTGAATGAAAATGGATAGAGTATAGATTTCTAAATATTTATGAATTTATCCCGGGATTGACATTTGAAAAAATATGGAGTAATTTTTAGTACCAAAAAGAATGAAATTTCTGATGAAATTGTTTAGAAACTCAAAAATGAATTGCAAAATTTGTTAGCAAATCTGACGATATTTTCAAATCCCAAGAGGAATAGCTAGTGTTGCTTAAAAAATCCCTTGAAAATACTTGGAAGAATCTTTGGTGAATTTTTTGAAAGAATCTTTGGAAGACTTCTCAGAGGAAACAATTATGTAATTCTTTGTAGAAACCCCTAGAAAAAATGCTTGGGAAACTGTTGAGTATTTTAACGGAAGGGTTTTTGAAAGAGCAGATGATCGTCCACTAGAAACTTTATACGAATGTTTGAATGTTTTAAAATTTTCCTGGGTAGGTATATTTGGAGAAATTTTCATCACTTACGATAAAGTTTTGAAGGAATGCGGAGAGAAAAGTCAAAATGGTTTTAAGGTAAACTAAAGAAACACTTGAAGTAATATCTGTGCAAAAAAAAAAAGGAAGAAAAAAAGATCTGCGGATAACATTTCTGCGAAGTCGATAAGAACATTTTCCCACTTGAATTCTGTCTGATTGCGTATGAAATTCTTGTGTGATATTAGAAGGTATCCTTAGAACAATAATTTAATGTTTTCTTTTAGGCAGGAAGTCCTGGATAATTTTTGCTGTGAAATTTTCATGCAATTCCTGAAAAGTTTTCAATAGATTTTCTGAAAGATTAATTGATTGAAGCTGAAGAAAATTTTGAAACAAATACGCAGAAGAATTTGTGGAAAAATTCCATGCTTGGTGTTCTTGAAGACAATTTATGTGACAATCCTAGAATTTTGTTGATTATTTTTTGGACAAACCTCCAGTGATTCCGGAAAATCCTAAACAAATTATTAATGAACAACTCATCCAGTAGTTTTAAACTAACAATATGAACTTATATGTTATAGTTCGTAGAAGATCTTCTTCGAAAAATGTATGAAAGAATTTCGAAGTCATTCTCTGGTGGGATTCTTTAACATATTTTTCTAAGGTGTTTGATAGCCTTTTTTGAGATTTTTTAGTAAGATCAGAAAGCCTGAGGAAACTCCAGGAAATATCTTTTGAATAATAACTACTAATCCCGGGAATGTTTTTTTGTGGGAATCTCAGGAGGAGCTCGGTGAAAACTGGTAAAGGACTTCTTGGAGAAAACACTGCAAAGGTTCGGAAAGAATTTATGATTTCTCAGAGGAATCTCTTGAAAGCACATGGTTGAAAAACTGAATATTATAATGAAGAATCTCAAGGAATATTCCTCCTGAGCTCTTTGGAAGCGTTCTTGAAGGATTTTTTCACTGGATTAGACAAAGAATTGATATTTTTCTAGTAAAAGTTGAGATTTGCAAATATCACTAATGATAGCGACATGAGAAAAAATCACAAGCAAATAAATCAACGCAAATCTATGCAAACCACGAAATTTGTGAAAATCGCGATTATTTTGATCAATATTACGTCTATTAAACAAGAACTTGCTAGGCCCCCCCTAGGCCCCCTCCAGAAAAAAATCCTAGCTACGCCAATGATGGAGATTGTTGATGATATCGCCACCTTGTCGTAAGAACAAAATAAAAATAGTTATTCTAGTTGGTAGTTCTTGAATTTCTGAAGAATGTTTCTTTTTGTAAATTAGCATTAACAGCGTCAGAGAACAGCTGCTTTACCTTCTCGTACTTCGGCGTATTTTCTTCTAAAAGAGGTGGCTGTTTCGATGTTTCTTCATCCAGCATCTGTCTACATTTCTTGTTGTACCAATTGTTTCTTAGACTTCATCCTACATACCCTTAAGCGGGTATTTGTATAACACTCAATAACTTCCGGTCTTCTTGTTGCTTTGGTCCAGATAAGTAAGGATGTCAACCGTTTGAATATTGGAAGTCACATGTTCCAACTTGATCGCCTTTACCCCTACTTGGTCACGAACGAAATCATGCCTCACAGTGATGTGTTTCGTTCTTGCTGAATAGCCCATTTCCTTTTCAGTCAGCTTGCACTGCTTGATCCCTTTGAGGTAACGCAAAATTCGTTTGGCCGCTGTCCAGTGTTGAATCCCAGGAGCACTGTAAAACGAACCGACCACGCTTACAGCATGGCTGATGGCTGGTCTCGTGCACTGTAGAATGAACTGGAGTCCTCATTTCGTGGGCTCATCGTTCTTAACAGTCGCAACTCATCTATCTACCGTGCCTGATAGTTGAATATGACGACGTCGCTCCTGCTGACTCCCAGAATTTCCTTGGCTAGGCCTAGGCCCTCCATTTGAAACTCTTCGCTCAACTGTCGCTTCACATTTCCGATCAACCCTTGCTCGTTGGAGAACAGAAGAAAATCGCCGACATTGATCACCACGATGATCATCGGTCACTTTGTAGCACACACGTGTCGTACTTCGAACGTTTCAGTCCCATTCGCTTGAGTTTGTTTGGTTTAGCTTGATGTTCCAAACTGTGCTTGCCTGTTTGAGTCCGTACAGAGATTTCTTCAGTCTGGAGAGCTCCCTCGGAGCCGTCTAGGAATCCCTCAGGCTGTTCCATAACATCTTCCCGTCGACCAAATCGACTTGGACAAATGCTGTCACAGCGTCCATTCGATAGACGAGAAGTGTGGTGTAGCGGACAACAGGAGAACATGTTTCACTGTAATCCACACCTTTCATAGAATCCTTTGATTACACAAGGTTTGCCATGTAACGCCAGACTGAACCATCCGTCGCGTGTTTGGTCTTAAAGACCTACTTGTTCTTCAACGCTTTCCGTCCCTTTGGAAGATCCTCAAGACACCATGTCCCGTTGAAACGCAACGCGTCGTACTCTGACTGCATTGCCTCAACCCATTGGTCATGGTCCTCGCGATTCAGTGCTTCATGCACCGTTTCAGGATCCTGGATTACCTATGGAATACATTCTGGCGAATGATGGTTGCCGCTATCGATGAAACTAGACAACTTGCCTTGGACTGGGAGTTCCCAGTCAATATGCCCAGTTTCGTGTGGCAATTTAACAGCTACTTCTTTCGAGTAAAAAGTTGTAAATATTTAAAGCAGGACACTGTATGTTACCTTAAAATCAGTATACTTGATGTAGTATCCGCAACTCAGCCACCAACTAATGGACTTCACATTCGGCTGATTCCACCATCAGCCGAATTATTTTTCCGCTGCTACAAATTAGGCGTTTCACGGCGAAATTCTCTCTCTTTCGCTCTTCAACGAAACTTGAAAACAATAGTGCCAGTACCTGTCAACTTTGACAGGTATTGGCACCGTTGTTTTCAGATTTCCCGAAGGAGGGAAAGAGAGTGATTTTCTGATGACGTCACCGTGCAATGGGCAATAGAGCATCTGCACTCCACAACTATCTTCACTAAAATGACTCTTCTTTTACAAGCAAACTCCAAACTTGCCTGCTGTCTGGTTTCAAACTGTCACTCATGCACGCTGAGGTAATTATGGGCAATATCGTGTTAATATTGACGTTATATAACACGCTCAAATAATGCTATTGAGACGAATAAATGATGATCCTTTTAATCTACAAATTGTCTTGCCTGGGAATCTGCGCTTCTTCTCACTGAGCCTCATCGTAGAACTCTGAGCAGATTGCGAGGGGAATGCAAGCGATTGCTGCGGATCTAGTGGCTCGTCTAGCACACTATCCTCCGTCGAATTTTACCTATCCCTCACTGCACTGCCGAAATCCACGTTTAAGTTGTTATGATCGACGATCACATTCATCCAATGCTGGCCATTTATGATCTCTTGCTGTTCCACTCCCGTAAAAACCATCGGTACGACAGTCTACTCTCAACGGTGTCGTAGATAGCTGCTTAAACATATCTCAAGAGAGGCCCCATCGAGCTCACCTTTTTTTGGCAACCCTGTCTTTAGATGTTTCAAGTTCACAGTGGTGCCAACTACTTCAGTCGCACTACATGGTATCTTGAATCGCCTGATCGATGATGGCAGATAGTTTTTAGCGCAGTTTAAGGGGGCAGGATCCGTCAGTGATTTTAGAATTTTGAAAAGCAGTTTTTTCGTTCAAAACCAAGAAAATTAACTGGAAAATGTGTTCACTGTGTTGTATTCTTCAACCGAAACACAGTGAACACATTTTCATCGAATGATTTTTAGTTTTGACCATAAAAACTGCTTCTGAAGTTTCGATGATGACGATGATTACGATGACGGAGCGTTGAACGTTAAACAATGCTCAATAGTAACCATATGTTTGGTAGGTAATAAATCTTCGATCTGTTTAGGGGAATACCTATGAGTAAATGAAAAACCGAATTTAGTACTATACCATTTAATTCCACTAGAGTTTGTATCCACAGTAATTTGTAAGTTGAGTCTAGTAGTAGCAGTTGAGGTCGAAATACGCGTATCTGTCAAAGGATACATACTCTAATGGAACTAAATGCTATAGTACTAAATTCGGTTTTTCATTTACTTTTAGATTGGTAGGTTCAGCTCGAAGTTTTACATATTGATATTTCGGCACTCTTGCTTCATAAAGGCTTATCTGACTTCATCAATACTCTCTTTCGCTAATAACTTCTGCAATAGAAACATTGCTTACGATACAAGATACGGTGTTACGAGAAGTTTTCTGTAATAACCCGAAGAGAGCAACGATGAAGAGAAATTTATCATTGCATGTAATGAAAAATCAATGTCGTCGATTACGTCGATGATTTTTTCAATCTCCTTCTTATCTCGATATCATAAATACAACTTCTTTCATGAGAATTTCAGAATTAATATATCTTCAATTGAGCATAAGTGTGGTTGGCCGCTCGCAGTTGCTGATCCGTTATTGCAACAACAGCTGTACGTACACAGAGAACCAACAAACGCTACTCAGGATCAGGCCTGACAGAAACTCCTCTGCGACGCATAAATGAGGCGAATTTAGCGTTTTTCTGAGCACTAAAATTTTCAGCACGGATCTTCAAACGATTTGAAGGAAAGTGCAAAAATATGCGAGGATTTTTATGGTACTCTTTCTCTTTTGCTGCTATGCCCATCTTTACTCACACTTCAAAAGCATTCTGTCTGTGTGTCCCGCACGAACAAAACAGTCATCGCAAAGTTATCACGACACTCTTTTTTATGGATTTTAACGCTGTTGTGTTTTGTGCTGTATCTTCCTATTTATGTCACCGAACTCTGATGATGTTGAGGAGTATTGTCAATCCTGCTCAGGATCAGAAGCATCCTTAATATGTGAGTACTGGTGCTCATATTATTATAACGAACAATACCGGCGTCCGAATGCAGGTCAATTTAAGGATGGAAAGGATATTTGTTGCTTTTAAGAAGTCGTTGAGTCCTCTGAACTTCCACAAGAGAACACTGAGAGTTTCTAAATGGGAAAGGTTTGTTTGTTGCAGGATTCATAGTCTAACTTTCATGAGTCGATGCAGAGTGGATGCAGATATCTTCAATTTCTCAATAATAATGAACCCTTTGGTGAAAATCATTTCAGGAAAACTTCTCAAGTATCTCGTTTAGAAATAACTTATTTGAAGAATTCTTGCAACTCATTGAAGAATTCATGTAGTAACTCATGGAAAAGTATTTTATTGCGACTATTGCACCCATTTAGACTCACCCCAAGTTTCATATTATCACAGTCGAATGTCGCATACGATTTCGCAGTGCGTATGTATACAAGCAAGGTCTGTCATACGGTAGATAATTTCAGGTTTTTGACAATTAACCAGTTAGCCAACCGAGATAAACTATACTTGCTGTACGCAATTGTGTGATTTGTGTGCAACAAATCGGACTATGATAACCGTTGAGTCTAAACGGGGGAAAATGTCGCAGCCAAATAATACTTGTAGGGATGTCAAAATTATCGAAAAAAATCGAAACATTCGTGAAAGACCCAATAAAAAATTCTCTCTTTATTCTTTGGACAAAGACATGCAATCGTTAATGGGAGGAAACTTGAAAATCGGAAGATTTTCGAGAAATAATTGATAGAATGTTTGGAGGCATTCTTTGAACATTCTTTGGAGGATTTGCTGGAGGATTTCATTAAAGAATAGTTAGGGTTAATCTTTGGAGAAACGTTTTCAGCATTACCTGAAGGAATTAAAATAAATTTCTAAAGGAACTACTTAAAAAAATCGAAAAGAGGCTGATAATTCTGGAATACATGGAGAATTTTTTTGACGTAACCTTGAAAAATTTGTTGGAGCGTTACACACTGCTGGACAAACCGTGGGATAAATCTTAAGAGGTTTCTTTAGAGAAGTTCATGTTGGTACAGAAGGTGATTTTTTGGAAGAATCTCTGGAAGAACGCACACAAGAATTTCCAGATGAATTCCTAAAGCTATCCTCAAATGAATTGTACTGAAAAATCACTGGACAAATCTTTGAAGGAACTTACTGCTGGAGCTTTTGGAGTGATTCTTGAAATCTCTGACAAGGTTTCTTGGAGGAATCGTTGGAAAAAGATTTGGAGATAGTTTGAGAGATATACCCACAGAAAGTCTTGCTTGCGATATTTTTCTAATGAATTTTGGAGGTGAAAGTACCTCTATACAAGTTTTTACAGGAGTCCAGGAATCGGAAAAGAAAGAGTTCTTGGATGAATTCCAACAACATTTCTCAGAATTATTTGTCTTCTAGAGAATTTAACTAGAACAATCCTCATAAAAACATGTCTAAAAGATTCCAGCTCTAATATTGCTGTTTGCATATGAGGTGCAAATCTTGAATAAATGTCCCCCAAATGCGGTAACACAAACAAATCAAAGGACTCCTAGCAACGATTATCGCTGACCTTGATAGAAAAACATATCTTTGACATCGCTTTTCTTGTGGAAAATCTTACCGCGTTTGGTGTTCCCGCATTTGATATTTGCGTTTCAAACGCACACAGCAATACCATATAAAATTCTGCAGATAGTTTTAGAGATAAATTCTTATGATACGCCCAGTGGAATTGTTAGACATGTCTGTGCAGCAATTCATGCATGAATCACTGAAGAAACCGCTAAAAAAATCCCGGAAGACTTCTTGAACGACACTCTTTGGAAAAAGTGCTTGGAAATAATTCAGGTATAACCTGTAGAAAAAATCATGAACAGATAAAAAAAAAAATTAAAAAAAAACCTGCTTTCGAAGAAACCTATGAGATACTAATAGCTTGAGAAATAACTGAAGGAAACTCTGTAAGAATTTTCACTGGAAAAAAAAACTTGAGTAAAACTCACTGGTGCAAACCATGATACATTTATACAATTCTTGAAAATATACAATCAAATTACTTGACGTAAGGATTCGTCAAATTGAAATTTTCAAAGAAATTTTTAGCGGAATTCTTTGCAGAACACCTGGCAGAATAGTAAGAAATTATTTCAGGAATAATCCTTTATTCAACCCATGGTGATACTGTCATAGGAATTCCTGCAGTATAACCTGAGGGTTGTAGAAGGATTCATGTAGATATATAGGATAAACACGTCGACATAATAGTTTGATAAATTTCAGCAGATGTTCTTGGAAAAATCTCTGGGGCAGGCATTACAGAATTCGTTCTCAATTGATTTCGAAACACGATCATAGCAAGCGAAGAAAAACATCGCATCTCTATCGGCAAATGATCGGCAATGTTACGCAAGTTGTAACAATCTTGATGAATAGCAGCAGCGAAGAAGAGCCCCAAAGAGAGAGAGAGAGAGCAATGGTTAAACCCATTTTTCTCGCTTGTGTACCATTGAGGTTAGGTGTTTCACACTACTGGCATGATAAATAGTCCCCGACCATCCTATAGCAATACTGCCATCCAGGTTTGGAGCTTGTTTAGATAGGTTTTACCATGCACTGTTATCCCTCCGATGTAATCAGAGTTTAAGAAGTAGACGATAAACGGACTCTAATGATGTGTTGCGGATCATGATTGTTACAGAGAGCAATAAGTGAGAGATACTCTCTATTTTCTCAAAATTCAACCCATGCTTTGGAAAAATTATCGATAAAATACTTAATGAAATTTCTTCAGGAATACCTGGAGAAATCTGTTGATAATTTTTAGAAATCTCTTAAAGAATTTCTCCCAGAATCTTAATAGAAATTCTAACCAACACCTTACCTCAATGTCGAGGTTACTTGGCTTTCATCGTCGTTGTCGACACTGGAGACGGCGTTACATTTGAGGTCGAATTAAGCGTATCTGTCGAAGGATACAAACTCTAGTGGAATTAAATGGTATAGTACACATAAAAGCAGTGACGCAAGTATCAACATTATTGAACGTTATGGCAGCACTGCAATTTCATCAACTGTCAAAATACAATTTTAAATCAAAGCAAAACATTCAGCGACAAAAAATACTCAAGGGCTACTTTGATTTAGCTTTCAAATAAGCATCGAAAACTCAGACAAATATCAAAAAACATATGACACAGCTAATGCCCCCCAAATCCGTCATTATACAAATCGAAGCCCATTTAAACTTATAATAAATTGTCACAATAACAATAAAGCACGAAAGCACTCGGTCGAAATTTAGTTATAAAAATAAACTCCCTCACCTCCACACTCCTCCATCATTTTTCCGATCGTAGAGGTAGAACCAATAAAAACCCAAAACTCGGAAAGCGACCGCGCCAATTCGGCTACCGAAATAAATTTCCAGTGCCAAACATAAAACTAAAAACATTCACAACGCCCCGAAATAAGCGACCGTCGAATTGGCCGAATCCCGAAAATAAATAAATATCCTAAATTGCAAAACAATAACCTACCCATTACGTTTGCCGCTTCCAGGCTCTGCTCGACGGTCATAACTGCTGCTGCTGCTGCTGCTCGTGGCCAAGCCCTAACCTAGAGCCACCGAAGTATCAGGTCCAAATAGCGATGTTTTTGTTCGAACGGTTTTTTCGTTTCGCGAAAAATAAATATTTCCCGCTTTGATTGTACTGCGGATTAAGCACTCGTTCTGACAATTGGTTCTGGTGTCAGTGCGACCGGTGCGCGGTGTTGCGATGACAACAAGCAGAGATGGCAACCGCATGCGCCGGCCACCTCCTAACCACTCCGTCGCGCACAACTATTTATTTGTGCGTTGTTCGTGTTATTATTTCATCAATCGCGCGAGTCTGGCTGCGGTGACGTTCGATAACGGGCCGCGAGGAATCGACTACCGGTGAAATCTGTCGGTTCCAGTCCTCCGCGAATGCGGGACGCCGAACGTTATTTTGACGTTTATGTTTTTATGATTACCGACCGCCGCGTTGCGGTGGCTCGCCGATCACAGCTTGCTTCGACGCGATTGCCACTCGCTAGTGTCGCCCGGTTTCCGTTGTGCGTTTTCGTTTATGAGTCATTTGTGTGGAGATATGGCAAAAATCGCATAAAATGTGTATTTTATTTATTGAATGCTTCACGCGGGAGCACTCTCGTTTATTCCGGCAGTTCGGTGTGTGGATTGCGCTTTCGACACTCTTTTTTTTTCGGTGCAGACTCGCGGACACCAAATGCCAAGACAAACCGAACTCTGACTGACTGAAGATCAAAACGGTTTGATTACGATGGAAATGCTGATTTTGTTTTTGCGCTTGTTTCCTCCCGCCAGGCCTCGGCAAATGCGCTCTCGCTCGGTCGGTCTATCGGGACTTTTTATCGCTTTCTGTCGAGTAACAACTTTGTTCACAATCTTTTCGCTTTTATCGCCACAAAAATATTTCAACTTTAATATTTATTACAAACATGAATAAAATTACACACAGCGAGCGCGGGCGAAATCGGACAAACAAAGGGACAGCACAATGGGAACTTTTGTTTGACAGGTTACCGACAACGGTTGCAGCACGAAGACACGTGTGCGCGACCGAAATTGCAGCACTTTTTTCCACTGTGCATCTCACACCCCCTTCTGCACTCACTCGCCAATGAATGCATTTACCAACACTGTGACACTCACATTCACTCACACTCACTCGACGCAGACGACGTTCGTTCTGGAGCGGGAGAGCGAACCGTCAGTTCAAAACAGAACCGAGGAAAAACACCTTCACGGGAAAATCGCACTGTTGCGATAAAAGTTTGACATTTCCGTTCGCGATTGTTATCGCACTGTGACTGATCGTTTCAGGCGATATCACGTCACTCACTCACAGCACACCAACCGAGTGAGCTCCTATCGTCGTGATCTTCACTGACCCAATTCAAACCACGCTCGTTCACCAACCGATTTTATCACAATCGATTATCAATCACTCGAAAAGCGGTAACGATTGACTCACTTTGAATGGGAAATCACGAACGAACGAACGGCACACACAATACACAAAATTCGAACGGGCAGCCGTGTGTTTACGTGTGCTGCACATACCGAGAGCGACCAAAAACTAAACCTACGTGAGGGTTTCGTATTTTTTTACAGTCAGTCAGGCAGACCGCCACCTTCTTGTTGTGCGTTGTGTGTACAGCAGTCCGCTCTCGCTCTCGATATGCGGTTGCGAAAGACTCTCGCTCTCCCTCTCTGTTCTAACTCTCACCATGGATCGCAACGCGCTGCTGACTGTTGGGCTAGCTAAAGGTATGCGATACGACATTTTTTTATCTCGATATGAAAGGAAACGATGATTCCTAGATCACGAAATGAAACGAAAAAGGGGGAGATCCCCCAGGACCGGATACATAAGCCACTCACGGCGTGTATATGGGAAAGGTTTATCACAAAAAAATAGGCATCGCTAAATCCTTCACCATTCAAAAATATAGGTTTTTAGCTTACATTTGACGTGTTCCCCAAAAAAATCCACCGAGGGATCCCGAACATTTTTTTTTATTCAAAATTTTTGTTCTTTAGAGTACATTATTTTTAAATGTAACCATTGCAAAAGACAGCTTCGTTGGATAAAAGTTTTATTTCCATATAAAAGTTCATAAAATAAATATATATACATATCTATTGAGTTTCATTTTGTAAAAAAACAAAACTGTCCTATGTGATTTTGAGGATTTATTGAGCTATAGGACACTTATTCGATTAGATATGTTGTAAGTTCGACTGTTCACTTATTCATACCGTGGAAGTATATCTAACCGAGCACTGTTTCTTTTCATGATTAGAATACATTAAATTTATTCTTCTTCTGTCTGGCATTACACCCCTGCTGGGACATAGCCTGCTTCCCATCTTAGAGTTCGTTGAGTACTTAGTTATTGATTGAGAATTTTCTTTGCCAATCAACCGTTAAAGGTTAAAAGTAGAATGGATCAACATTACAACGGCCTACGAAAGTAAATGGAATATGCTTAAACGCCCTGTTACCCAAGCCTTAGCAAAAAGCCTAAAAAATCCTCATTAAGAATATTATCCAGGCATCCGGAGTAAGTGACACTAGACAGACTTTTTTAATAGTATTGAAGTTATTTTGATGTTTTTAGCTTGGAATTTCAAAATTTAATAATAATATAGTGGAAGATATTTCCTGTTAAATCAAATTATAAAAATGATTCCACCAGGAAAGTGGTTTTCTGACAAGCAGAACAACAATAATACAATTTTCACAATTACTGCAGTAATTAAAACACGTAAGTAGCTTACAAACAAGAAAATTTTACCATTTCATACTCCTTTTAGATTGATATCATATTCATATAATATATGTTTTCAACATGAAATATGGTTAATTATGTGATTATTGGCAACGGTAAGAATTATGAGGAAGAATAAAAAGTTAAATTTCATGTGCCCACTTGCCCCGTAGAGTTGAGTAACCGCAATTTAGTAGATTCTTATGTCTTTATTCTAAGGGTTTCAATATCTCGAAAAGATACCTTCCCATTTGTCCGGACATCAGCGAATACAGGGTGCAACTTTTGCAATTTTTTGGGCTATTTCATGAAAACAACATCAATCAAGTGGTTGCATTTATTGGTCGTAGCAAAATGAGCTCCATACAGCATGCATTTAACATTACCTTTTGGAGCTTTTTGGGGGGTTTTGCGATGATAGCGACTCAAGAGTCTGCCTTAAGCTCTGCCTCTGTTTTTACAGTAGCTTCATAAACTTAAGTCAGGAGGCTGAGTCTAATTAGGATCTCCAAATTCAAATCATGTGTCCCTTTTTTATGTCAGATGTCCATGGAATTTCCGTTGCAGAGACATAATAAACAAACTTCCAAAGATATCGAATTTATCGACTGTTTCGTACTGTTTGAAAAAAAAAATGACTCAATGATTCTTTTGGTCTAGTCCAAACTGTTAGTACTTACTTGGGAATGGTGTTTCTTGAATCTTCAATAGATTTTCTGTTCCTCAAATGTGGCATTTTTGCTTATTTATGAAGCCAGATTGTGCCTGTTGACCACGATATTTTTAAGGATATAACAGTTGAGTTAACACAACTGCAAGACTATTTTCAATTCAAAGAGTCACTATTTTGGCATGTTGTTTTTTATATCATAATTGTGGAAAATATGACAATATTAACCCAGCAGCAAGTGATATTGATTTGTAAAAATGGTTCAAAAGAGCTCTATTTCGTATCAATCGTTTGACAGCGTCCATTTATTACGTAACGCTAGAATCGGAAATTTTTGACCACCTCACCCCATCCCACTCCGTAACGTTTTTTGTATGGAAAAATTAGACGCTATTCCCCCCTCCTCCTAGAGCGTTACGTAGTTTGTGGAATTTTCAGGATAGTTGATTGGATCTCATCGGTCGAGTATATTTTTCTTACACACAATATAAAAAAACAATCATGATAGGCGAATCAAATTCTCAGTTAATGAGTAACCGAAGAACTCTTATTTGAGAACCTGGCTTTGTCTCAATAGGGGTGTAATTCCAGAAAGAAGGAAAAGAAAATTAATCTTTTTTAAATATGAACAGAAACAGTTATACACTAGAATCAAATACACACTTAAATCCGAATGTCGATCTCAGCTGTGCAAATTTCGGTAAAAGGTCGTTTGTTGACATCGTATCGCCAAGATCACATAGGACAGTTATGTCTATTACAATATGTAATCTTATATATCTATGTTATATTAACTTTCATTTGAAATTTGGGCTATCATCGAGCTTGAGAGAAAAAAAACTGTCTTTAACCATGATTATATTTGAAAATATCGTACTTCAAGGAACAAAAATTTAAAATAAAAAAAAATGTTCGGGATCCCTCGGTGGATTTTTTTGGGGAACCCGTCAAATGAAAGCTGAAAACCTATATTTTCGAATGCTGAAAGATTTAGCGATGCCTATTTTTTTTGTGATAATATTGTTCTACTAGACACGCCGTGCACTAAATTGATATTAAAAAAATGTTATGAGAAATATTATCATTTTTGTAGCGTAAAAAGATAAATTTTTGGGGGACAAGAGGTGCTTGATAGAAATAGTAGTTGTTCCAAATTTATTTAGTTATGGTATGGTACAAATTTTTAAAAATCCTGAACTGCATCGATAACCAGAACTGCTATCATTAAAATAAAAAAAAATGATGTAGAGCAACTCTTTATCCCCTGGAGTTCTACAATGCGAAAGACACGATTTAAGACTTGTTGATTGTATAAGTTAGATAATTGTGTTACTCAAATGGCATAGAAAAGCATATCAATTCGAAATTGTTTTCCATTCTCTCGTTGGAGCACCGATTTATTGGTGTTTGTAGTAGCTCAGCGCAAACAGTGGTGTCGACCTCATTCTTCGTTTACAAAGCGCTTAAATTTACTAATTTTACAAGACCAACTCTTGCACAGACCATCAACGCGTTCAGGATTCAACTAAAATTGAACGTCTTAAAGCAAATATAAATCATCAGCTCCAAGTTAGGGCCACTAATCATATGCCTTTCAAAGGTATGTGCATTAAACTTCATAAATGATGGCAACTATCATGCTTTCAAGGGCGCACATTTCTATTAGGTACAATTTGACTATCTTTCAACATATGCCTTATGTTTCGAAAATCTTTGATTCATCGAAATCGAAACATTTCGTATTTTTAAGAGCTCATCGTTTTATTCTGCATTGATAATATTTTCTTCCCATAAAATTTCCGTCATGTCCACATTTGAACTTTCTGCTCATTACTAATCGATATTGTTTGCGACGGTCAGTATTGACTTTTATCGAAAGCAGTTCAATATTCATAAATGATTTATTTCTTATGTAAATAACGTGGTTCCGGTCTATAAATGAACAGCCAACAAAAACATAGTTGTGAGATCTTTGTGAACAACTGAACTAAGTCCAAAGGTCAGAACAGCTATAGACTTATAATGATACCCAGAGGTTACGGGATTTCACACACTACGTAGACCTAGTCTGTTGGAGATACAAACAAATTCACTCTGATTGCTTCTACAACATCTATTTCGCTGCTAGAAGTGTATGCTTTCATTAGTTTATCATTAGTTAGCTTCATGCCAACATAATTTCATATCAATTAGCTTGCTGAACATGGAACTCAAACTACTACTATTTTTACTCGGGATTGCAGTCTTTTCAATCGATTCTGAGTTATATCTTCTTCAATTGCTCAAATTATGGGACTTTTACCTTGATTTTTTGCCCGTAAACGCACTCTGTCTACTGAGAGACCAGTTTTGTTGTGGATTTCTGCCCATTTCCGTCAGAATCCAGTTCTCGGTACTCTGTCTTTGTCCATCAGAGACCTTTCGTTCTACGAATGTCTGCCTTTTTTTATCAGAATCCGTCATTTCATCTCCGCCCATGTCCGTCGGAGACTACTTATTCTAGTCATCTTATGGGATTTCTGTCTTTGCCTATCAGAAAACCCATTTTTGCTAGATATTTTCTATTTTTTTAAACTTTGACCTACCAACAAGGCCATTGTAGTAAATTGAGAGACGTCTGTGCGATCCAAAATTAGAGCAATAACTGAAAGGTTGATTGTTTGTCTGTTTCCATGTTCACATTTCTCAAAGCCTGCTTACCATTCAATATTAATTATTTAACATTAATAGATTATTTGATTGCATCTTATTATCTTCCTTACAATTAACACTTTCATGTTAGTATTCGATCATGCTTGCGTGATGCTAACTATTTTGTCATTATCAAAGTATTTACTAATTAGGCTCATCCTCAATCTCGCGACCTTCAGCATGGCTTTGCGTTGTACCCGCGGGCTATGGAAAGACTGGTGATTGATGCGTCAAAAACAAATCAAATTCTGGTAATAGGAACTGAGCGCGACAGGATAACGATACCGTCAGTTTTTATTTTGAAATAGCGCCTCTACCGTCAATTGGGTACAGTACAGGTGATTTTGTCCGATTGAAAGGGTTTCTGAGTATAACAAGATTGGAGATGTAATAGGGCTACAGAAAAATGTATAGCAAACTCTAACCGCACCTTCGCAAAATGGTTCTAGATAAGCGAGAAGATGAGAAGGTAATTTAACAGAATAAAATGGAAGATGTGAAGACTAACTATTATCATCGTATTAAAAAAAAAACTGTACCTAGATAAGCGAGAAGATGAGAAGGTAATTTAACAGAATAAAATGGAAGATGTGAAGACTAACTATTATCATCGTATTAAAAAAAAACTGTACCTACAATAAATCTAAAAATTCCCAATTTTGGGAAAATAAACTTGTATTTCAGGTGAAACGAATTTGTTCATACTGAATTGATTAATCTCACTCCTCAAACTATTGAACAGCATTGCGCCCAAGTAACAATTCAACAGCAACTTGGCATTCATGTGGATTTATTAATGTTTTATGACAGTTACGTGAATGCTTTAATAGTTAGAGGCGACATTTAACGTTGCCAAAATAAGATATTTTGTAATTCGGCTCTTGGCTGTTTTCAAAACCTTTTAGAGGCAAACCAGAAAGTCAAAATTTTGTGGCTACAAAACCAGCTTTGTTGCAGCATACAATACCTTATTTAAACTGTTTGTCGTGGCTGAACGACTCTTATTTGTTACGGTTATGATAAAAGACTCATATAATACACGTTGTTGTCATAAAAGCTGCTTTTAAACTACACGATTTCCACTTGGTTTCTGCCAACTTACCTTATTTATACCTCTCAAATCAGTAATTGGGCTCCTAAGATTCGAGAACATTGCAACTGTTTTACTCACCGCACCGATAAAACATCACTAATACTGCGATATTACTAAAAAACACACTTATTTTCAATGGAAATATGCAAAACTAATATCCGTTCTCATAGTTTTTGCATCTATTCTTCAAAACAGCACCCTCAATCCGTCAAACTTTGTTGAATGCTGCTCAGTTATCATAAAAACCGAAATCAAGCTGAATCATCTTCGATCAGCATTTATTAAAGCAATTTTACATCCACATATACCAAATTATAGTAGTGTGCCCTTATTTGTGTATTTATGGTAACAAAACAGCATTTGTCGATTTCACTCTACCAATTATGGTTCCGCCATTATAATTTCACTCCGGTTGCCATAATTTACCTTTTTTCGAATCATATTACCTCCATGAATTCGCTCATAAGATGCTATGGTGTGATTATTAAACTCACTGAGTATGATTTAAAGCACAATTACCGCCCAATCAAACCAAGAAATGATGAATTCTTCACCTGGCGGTTTGTTTTAGCAAATGCTATATATCTAGAAATATGCCACTTTCAGAGGGGGCACAGGCAAATTTACTTCTTTTCCATCACATTTCACAATAAATCTCACTCGGCACTAAATATTTGAGCACCATATCATGATAAATCGCTTCAAATAACACGCACTTTAAAATAAATTAACACAGACATGTTTTCAATCTTATTTTGTTTTGTTTACGTTGGAATAAATCCGGCAAGATCGAAGTTATGATAAAATCATTTTCAAGATGAGGCGACATTCATCTAGAACAGGTAGCCTCAAAATAGCTACCATTAATGCTATTTTACTTTATGTGTGTGACACAACTATACACTTCATAGCCTCTTTCAGAGTGGGCCAACTAGCCACGTTCTAGTCTACAAGAGGTTTTGGGGGATGCGATGAAAGCAAAAGTACCTTGACCGTGGTTTTATGGGCGTTTGTTTATAGCACCCTGGAAGTAATTCGTAAAACTAAAATTGTTACTTGGGCGTTCATACAGCTTTATTGCAATTTATCAAATTTCATATTTTAGAAAAATCAAACTTGGTTAAAATACAGGTGGGTAATTATGCTGATTGATTTATGGATGTAGGCACTATTTTGTAAGGAGTCATTCCATGTTTTTTTTAATTTCTCCAAAAAAAAATCAGAATCCACGAGTCGTTTTTTAAATTGATTTTTTTTTCAGCCATAAATAGAATAAAGACAATAGCTAGATTATTGCACTTTTGATGTAACAAACATGCATTGCAGGTGAATAAGAACACAGAAATCATTATCAAGGATCCCAGTTTTTTATTTGATTAATTTTTGATTTAGGTATGCATAACATCACATCACAGACAAACAGACGTCACACTCTCATCATTGTCCATCGACCACCTTTTTAACGGTCGATACAAAAATATGGTAGGTGGCCAATCCGCCACCAGCAGCGCTCGCGTCGTTTTTGTTCGCGTTTGACGTTTACACACTATCGCCATCTGTTGGCCCGTCGGCCAAACACACTAATTTTAGCATTGGGCGTACATGTCCCCGTGACTATGATTTTGATCGAGATTTGTTCTAAGTGTTACGTCTGTTTGTCTGTGATCACATCATTCAATTGATAAACATCCATTTCTTGTGCATGTTGGGGTTCTGAAGAGCCTAGAAAAGCAAATAAGGTCATTTTTGAGCTTAAAATAGTGGATTCAAGCTCCCTTGTTTAGATACTCGTGGATACATGTAAAACTGTTAGAATATACAACTGATAATAATGTAGTAAGAATCCAAGGAGGTTTTATCTGTGTACATTTGACTCCCTTATAACAGCAAAATTATATTAAATGCCATTTTTACTAAAATTTGACAATATTTTCACTTGTTTGCGTTACAGAACCCTATTCTCATCCACACAGTTGTGTATTTTGACTATATACATAATTTTGTAAAACAATTTTACCATCAAAAACATCATATTTTGAAAATAATAGAATTCAACGATATTTTGAGGCCCTTTTATGAAATTTCTTTGTCCCGCTGTGCAACATAGCGATGAACTACTTTTATTTAAATTAATTTATAAATGCAAATATCTCACGTTTGGTATCATAATGGCGTATAGGTTCTGCATAATTCACAGACTTTCTCTTTCGACAACTACTTGACCAGGCGAGTGTTTCCGACAGTTGCTATTTTTTTTCTAGATAAGAGTTTTCGACGCCCTTCTTCCATTTGTAATGTAAAATCTTATTGAAATCGACCGAATTCCACGGAGCTGTCTAAAAACCGATGAAGGCAAAATGATTACTGCAGAATCGCCGTTCCCGAATAAATAATTACAATAAAATTGGCTTGTTCTAACTTGTTCTAACACCCTACATCCTGAGATGTACAATTGAGTCTACTGTTCAAGCACAGACAACAGATGTTTATGCTAGAACAACAATTTTCTGAAAACCTGTGTAAATATTCAAACAGAAACTCCTTGCAATCACCAGCGCCGCCACACAACGAATTGCGTCAATCAGTGGTTAATATCAGGAGCTTGAAATATTTCATACTCACCACTGCCATCGTCATGGGAACTCAGCTATGACAGCGCCACAACGATGTTGCTACTTGTGTTGCCATTCAAAATGGCCGTTAATTGTCTTACACAGTTTTACAATCGGACTTCAACGTCTGTTTGTGGTTTATGTATTGTTTGATTTTTCAGCTAAATTGAAGCATATAATGTTTTTACTGAAAATTATCGATTTTTTAATGTATGTATTAATCTATTTTGTTTCAACTGTTTTTCATTACTTTTTATTGAAAATTTACGATTGTTTTTATTGAATAAATAAATTCTATTATATTTGAACTAGGACAATCCTTAACAGGCTGGTTAGAGCCCGCGGCCACAATGCAAAGCCATGCTGAAGGTGTCGATCCAGGATCTTTTCGTGTTGGAAATTTCATTGACTTCCCTGGGCATAGAGTATCATCGTACCTGCCACACGATAAACGAATGCAACAATGGTAACTTTGGCAAAGAATGCTCTCAACTTATAACTGTGGAAGTGCTCATAAGAACACTGAGAAGCAGGTTCTGTCCCAGTGGGGACGTAATGCCAAGAAGAAGAAGTTTCAACTATTTATCAGTATTTTTTACTGTTGAGTGGAAATACAATCAAACTTCAAATTTATCTGGCATCTGGTTATAAGCAGACTGAAAAATACACCTTCAAGGTTAACTCTTTGATTCCAAGAAGTAATTTCAACTGAGGTGGTTCAACATAATAGAATAGTTATTGAATCCAAAGTTAGTATAAATTGTCTCTAAGTGTTCTCCTTCACTTTTTGTACTATAGTTTTAAATAATCTAAAAGAATATTGTTTGATCCTTTGATCTTTCCGCTTGCGCTGTGGGCGCGAGAAATAAACAATTGTTCGGCGAAAAATGCGTTTATCGAGTTATATCGCGAATCCGGTTAGGCGTGAATATATGATGGATCATATCACCAATAATAAGTGACTCCCAGATCCATACTTTAAGCATAAGCATAAGCATAGATGACCGTACAATTCGTAGTTGCTACTCTGTGATTGACCAGAACAATCGAAGTTGCACAGGGAATTAATGAATGGGGCTTGGGATTAGCTTACCATTCTTCATTGGTGACTCCCAGATCTCTACCTTATCCCACTAACCCAATACCCTTTCCACGACAACTGTGGAGATGCAGAGGATTCTTCAGTCTCTAGTAACAATGGTTGTCTAACTACACGGGTAGAAATCAGAATCCAAAAACTAGATTATGACTCATGATATCATGATTCCAGCGTGTTTTCGTCTTATGAAAATACACCATGATTTGGACTCATGATATCATGAGTCAGATCGCCGTAACGCAACACACGCGTTAGGTTTTTGTAGCTGATTGCTCGGAATCATGATTCAAATGCCAAAAATGCTGAGTCGCGCATCCGTTTATGATCGACAAAATAAAATAAAAAAAGATAAAAATAGCATACATTGAGATTCGAGCCAAGAACCTTCCGATCGTGAGCCGCGTACTCTACCACTCAACCACTTCGTTATCTTGAGTTTAGAGTGATCGATACGAATGAGATGAAGCAAAGTGCGCCGCTTAGTGTTTTCACACTGGATGTTACGCTTATGAGGAATCATGATTATGACTCCAGGAACCATGATTTGTGATCCTGATATTATGACCTAACCAATTTATGAATTTCATGATTTGTAAATCATGGTGTGGGGATCAGATTTTTATCCGTGTAACATTCCTTCCCTTCCCCGATGATCGTAAGGACGTGGCCGACGCCGTTATTGACTTTTATATTTTGAGCTCTCGATGTTCATTAAGGATTGTTAGAATATCGGCAAAACGAAACGAAATTTTAAAACATGAATTTTGCGGAATTTTGTTTTGAACGCTATTTGACGAAATCATTCGAAATATCGCATACCCTTACTCTTAGCTAGACCTGATAGGTACCTTCGCTACTTGCTTACTGCTTTTGTGTTTGCACTGAGCCGGAGAGAGAGAATCAGGAATGGCCGATGATGGCGGCGGCGGCCGGCGGTCGGTTGGGAATGGGACACTAATGACTGAATGTCGCCAATGCTATCTCTCACCGACAGCGACAACATTCATGGTTCTCCCTCATCCCTCAGCAATATCCCGTAGGATCCCGTGCATGCAGACAACTATCGCGCGCTCGTCTCCGTTGTCGTTGTCGTTGTCGTCGTTGAGCAGAGCTTATCTATCAATGGATCGCGACGAGATATCATTCAGACGCAGTTTCCCCTCTTAAGGCCGCACGGGACGTCATTATAATCATCCTATCCATTTGAAGAAGCAGATCTCAAGTACCACTCCATATATGGATGTGAAAAATTTATCACTATATTCTATATATGTGGTGCACAATCGATTAAATTTTCAGCTTCATCGGTTCACTAAAACTCGAGATTTGCTTCGGCAAAGTTTTGATGATAATTGTTAGAGTGAGACAAAAGATAGGGAAAATAACACGGTCTCCCGTGTCCCCTTAATCAACATCGTTCGGCATTGATGGTCGTCTCTCGAAGAGCGTTTTGCGTTTTTGGCCCCGGGAAAGGGAAGAAATCGAAACTCCCACCAAGCGTTGCGGAAAATGTGCGACTATCAGGGGTGGATGTATGGATGAAGTTCGGGTTTCGATTTCAAATCTGATTCAGGGCACGTGACTTTGATTCTAATCCGGACGATGAGCGATACCGTCCGGGTTCGGATGCTGGACCATTTCTGGTCTAGACGGGGTAAAGTTCTATAACTCTAAACTATTTCAGTAGGGTCGTTATACCAATAGCCGCACAGCTAAGAACAAGTATTTGTAGAAAATCGTAAAATAAAGCTAGCGACATTATTTTTACGTCTTTATCTTGGTTATGTTGAAAACATATAATATCGCTTATGCCACTATAGGAACACATGTGCCTATTGTAGCACTATTTCTAATATCTGTTCCTATACAAATCAAAATCATATTTTTACGAAACTTTTATGTTTTTGCTTTGAAGAATGGATCAAAAGCTTTCAATCGATGTAAAAAAGTTCTAAATTCTTCCTTTATTTTTTTCTTCCTTTATTTTGTTTATTAAAATACTTTCTCTTTGTAGTGCTACTATAGGTACAAATGAGCTCAAGTTTTAATAAATTAACTATTTATTGCAATCATTTTTAGAACAAAATCGAGTGGTAAATCGAATGAACTTAGATAAATAGCCCGTTTCCGTCTTGTCAAACATCATTTTGCAATGTTTCATAGCAAAACAACCGTAAAAAGCGACTGTCTGCTAAGGGTATACCGACCCTAGTTGACCGGAAAACCTAACGCATCAAACTCTACGTACGTGCGAGATTGAATTTGTAACCCCTCCGTATTCATAATTTGTTGGCTGGGAAGTGCAAATCATAATCCTTGCGCTAATCTGTCACGACAGGGACAGCAAGAAGGACAACCGTTTCTGTGTGTGGTTCCACAGTTTGTGACCTGACTTTTGCCCTCCGCTAGTGATACTTCTTTGCTGACTGATGAGGATAATGAGGGAGAGATAAGCGATGCGTGCAGATTAACTCCTCTACTGGCAAAACCATTGCTACAAAATATTATTTAAATCACGGTATCTCTTTTGGTTTTCAATATTTTCTCGCCATGTTTTCATGAGTTTTCAAAAAACTCATCTATTATTAGTATCGATTTTCATCATTGATCACCTGATTTTGGAGATATTGCGATGTTCCTTGGGAGACATCAATCCCTCATACAAAATTTATTCGATCGTCATTTGGTGCATGTGATGGAGTTACTCTCGTCATTCATTGGGGAATAAAACATCAACTTTTTTCGTCATTTGAAACCAAAGTTTCTGAAAGATTGATAACACCAAATTTCCCCGCAGAGCATATCACACAACATTGCTCAACATTGGTATTGACGCAAATGCCACCACAAATCGACGGATCAATCTTTACTCGAACTCTGACTCAAACTCAGCAGCAGAGATGGTGCCGGCTGATGGATGAACTGCTCGTTGTTGTTATTCTTCTGCCCTGCTGAAGCGACGACGAAAATGACGACAACAGAGGCAAAGGCAGAGGCCACTGACTGACTGCAGGCTGGCTGGTTTGATTGCTCACTCGCGTTCTAATGAATAAAAAGCCGAGCGTCGATCAAAGTGTGATAAGGATTTATATTGTGGGGAGGCAAATAAACTCTAAGTGCTGCCGCAGGTCTCCTCCGGACTCTGCTGCTCTCTGCTGACACGGTACTCCCAAAACAGTTGTTATCAGAAATAAAATCATCCAATTTGTGCTCATCCCTCGTTTACGGCCAAAACTCAGACAAAAAGTAAGAGTTGTTTTGAAGTTACGCCCTTTTGAATGCATATATCCACAAATTTAAAGGAACGTAACACTGGAAGATAATGTCCTCTTTCGCTCTCTTTCGATTATAACAGTGCAATACTGGGAAGTATTTCACTATAGATCGAAAGACAGTGACCTTGGCTAGCACCGTAGTTATAGCAGTTTTAGTGATTTTGATCGGAGAACATCAATACAACCCGAGCAGAAGAACATCAAATTAAGATATTACATACCAGTTTTTTCTAAAATACTTACACACTTAAATCAGAATGCCGATCTCAGCTGTGCAAATCTCGGTTAAAGTTCGTTTGCTGACATCTCAGCTAAAGTGACGTTTAATGTCAGCGGCACCCACAGGAGCTGCTATAAACAAATTTGATTTTCTGCTGACATATCAGCAAAATCTCAAGCATATTCTACAAACATCAAATTGATAATTATATCAGCTATTGTAAACCTAATTAATATGTGATGCATTTCCATATAAAAGGTAAATTTTTCAATAGTATTTCAATGCCTCCAGTAGTCCTCAATAGCTTTCGAATACCTCATTGAAGTATGTACAATAGAGTGATGCAAATTTCGAAATTTTTGCTCCCCTATGCCTAAACGATTTAAATTATGGTAAAAAGCATCCTCCCAAAATTTGAAATGATTTGGAAGAAATTTACCATGATTGGTCTCGTATACATGATCTAGTTCACGGTGTATTTTTGCTTGTTGACGAGTTCACGCCTGCTGTTCACGGATACGAGAACAGATTTTTTTCTGTGTGGATATTACTATGGAAAACGCCAACCTGTTGTGTTCAGCCTTCTATCTCTTCGTCACTAAGTTTTATGGAAAAGTGAACACACTCTTCTCATGTGAAATTCTTCCGGCTACAACTTTGCCGAAGACCACATTTTGATTGGACGTCATGAAAAATTGTTATTAATCATCATAAAGTGGGTTTGCCTTCAGTAAGCTTCACCAACTATTCGGCAGGCAACATTGGTGCTTCTGGCGGGAAGAATAGATCAAAGTAATCCAGGCTACTATGTTCTACAGCAAAAAAGCAGTGTTGCTCTGAAAGTAATTGAATGATCATCTCAGCATGGTTTAGACTTTGGAATCAAGAATAACAAATTATGCTTACGTCCTAACAAAATGTGGTCTTCGGCAAAGTTGTAGCTGGGAAGATTTTACATCGGAAAAGTGTGTTCGCTTTTTCATACATATATTATTATGGCGAGCAGAAAGAGGACTGAACACAAAAGGTTTGACTTTTCCATAGTAATTTCTATATAAACTTCAAATGGCGTGTGCACAACCAAATTTCTTCCTAATCATTTCAAATTATGGGAGAATGATTTTCATCATAATTGACACCGTTTAAGCATAGGGGAGCAAAAACTTCAAAATTTGCATCAGTCTAATGTACAATTGTTTGAAAATAAAAATTTCTCAATACCATTACAAAACCAAAATGAAGTATTAACTATTGAATAATACCTAATTTTTGTATGGTACCAAAATATGGTATGTATAGATTATTGTGATTTATTTATTCCTCCTAGGAAACCTCCCTTGGAAAGGGGGTTATTTGTAGCACAATATTTTGCATTACTGGACGAACCTCTGTATTCACGTTTCAATACATTTCACATGCAACTCATGATTACGTGTACTAGAACAAAACATAACTAATAGGGTGGTTAAAAAAACGATTTTGCTCTACACCGCAGATTCGATTCTAAATCAAATTCTGAGTGTTCTCCCTAAGTTTGACCTCATTTGAATGAAAACTTAGACTACAGAAGTCCTTCAAAGTTGATATGGTAATTACTATGGGGAAACCAAGCAATTCATTCAATCGGGCATAGTGTTTGCCCACGTGCTCTTTAGGGTTGGAGCAAAGCTGAATCTGCGGTGTGGAGCAAAAACTTTTCGTTTAACCTCCATAGTAAGTATAAATCAACGAATATTTCTAGACATTTGTTTGTGGGTATTGAACATCCGTGCTTAGATATGATTTTCTCTTCTGGTTTGGATTTTTTGAACAACTCTAAAAGTTTTACAATAAAATCGAATTTTGTTACCACTGAAGAGTTAGTTTGGTGTATTAAAAACAATCATATTAACTAAATTGATAGGCCCATCGTTATTAAAATGTTGTGACGCAAACCGTCAAGACCCAATTGCTGAAAGTATATTATCATGTGTAAAATCAAGTTATTCGTCAGTAAGGTGACAGTGACAGTGTGATACTAAACTTTTTGAAAAGTATTTCACAAGGGATCGAAGGAAGTTCGTGGCTAGCAATTGGTATAAAAAAAAAACACATCGAAAGAGGTAAATGTGGCTTAGTTATTGTTGACCGGGAAAGTAAACAAAGAGAGGCTCCTAATATTACACAGAACGTTTAGAAAAGTTCAGCGAGAGTTGTTAAAATGAATAGAGTCTAGTTTGATTTTCTGTGATATCACGCATCTGCTCAACATGAAAAACTCTGGAATAATAAAATAATGAAATTTAAAAAATAAAGGTTTGAAATCACAACAAATAAAATATGTATTGAATTTTGTAAAAGATCTGTTTACTAGAGTACATAAACATTTCATGTGAGAATTGAAATGGCTATCCATGAGACACGGTTTGAATTCTTACCACAATCTAAATGATTCATGTTGTAAAATTATATGCCCATGAATATAATGACAATATTGAAAATCTACTTATCTAGAATATATGATGTTTATTTTAATTAAAGTTATAGATATTTTATTCATTAAAGCTTCCGGAGATGTATTGGGTACCGTAAAACGGGGTATCTTTGATAATGCGGGTAACTTTGATAGTGCGTAACCCACCACAGACTAAACGAAATATCATAATTTATGTTAATCAGTTAAGCAAAA
This sequence comes from Aedes aegypti, assembly GCF_002204515.2. Classification (NCBI taxonomy): domain Eukaryota; kingdom Metazoa; phylum Arthropoda; class Insecta; order Diptera; family Culicidae; genus Aedes; species Aedes aegypti. The sequence continues at coordinate 462,113,698 of NC_035108.1, forward strand.
CGAATGCAAAACTCAAGAATATTAGTATGACTCTTCATGTAAGAGCGGTTTTCATTTGAATCAAGAACATTTGAGGCTTTTTATACGAATATTAAAAATTGACACAATTTTAGCCTCTTCGAAACGCTTACAAACAATCTGTTCTACGATCACTATTTCGAATAGTTGGCCACTTATATTTGACAGCCTAGTTATCATAGAACTTGAATACGGTCTCAAATCTCTTAGCGAAAAGCATTTTCACAAACTGGGACCATTTTTGTAATTTAAGTCAGAAATCTCCATATAACCTTAAACGCCTAGAGATATCCAATGCCCTACAAATGTTCATTATTCATTCAATTTTGTTTGATTCATACTCCATTATGAAAGTTACCCCAAAACATAAAACCAACTTTCGATTATATGAAAAATTATATCTCCATTCAAAAAAAATCTTTTGGCAATCTATCGACTGCAATCGATAGCTAGGATGCCAAAATTATATATTATATTTCTTTGAATCATCATGCATAAATATTCAAGTTTTCTTCAAAAAACTATCAAAGTTACCCCGTTTTACGGTAACTTTATTGCTAAATGAGCTGTTTTTTTTTAATTTGACAGGTACAGTTTACAAACGATTGATATACAAGTTTACAGAGCGATATTTAGTTTGTGTAGGATTCAAACCAGTTTGTGATAGATCAAAATAATAACCAACTTTACCACAGAACAATCAACGAAACCCATAACTAAAAGTTGCACAGAATCCATTTTTTTTTTCGAACCAGCTGTTCTACATTCTGAAAACAGATGCGACAGCGTCTCGATCATTATGTTGCAATGTCTACACAGATTTGTGGAACTGCGGCCATGGCTAAAATATGAATCATGGGTCCGAAATTAGTTAAAAAAAAAAAGATCATTCCAGAAGTCTCAACCGAAGCTTCCAGTGGTGTGTACAAAGTATTTACCAAGGATGGTCCATAGAATTAGGTAGGACAAATAATGAAGCGCATACATTGCAAGGATAATATTTCAATGAGATGGAATTTTGACGTAATTGTGGATATGTTGTTGAAATCGAGAGAAAATCAACAATGGTTTGAATAATTAAACAAATAATGTCTGGAGAGTAAGGTCAAAAATCCCATCATTTCATCTCAAAAAACAAAAACGTTCCAAGGAAATGTCCAATGATCTCACCAAGAATTCAGCAGCTATCTTGCTGCAAATCAAAGCCGTTGAGCAGAATTTCTATTCCATGCTTATTAAGAATCTTGCAAATAGCGCTCCTGTAAAAAGGAATGAAAACTGTAAGTAAACATTTGACGCAATTCCATTTCACCTTAAAGTTCTCGCATATAATTTGATATTTGCAAACAATCGATTTCAATTGCCAAGATTCTCATCATGAATCCATTCAGAATTCGGCCAGAAATAAATCAAAGATTTAAGCTGAATAGTAGCGTGATTAGATTAGCACCGAGCATATTTCCATATTTTGCAGTTTCCACAAGCTACAAAGAAGATGCAGAATTGAAATTTGATTCAAGAAAAAGAAGAAATTAACATTTTTGAAATGGTCCTGCAAACCCCTCTCGAAGGCGTCACGGCCCCTAGGGGTTCGCGAACCACCGGTTGAGAAGTACTGATCTAAATACAGGACACCGAATTCCAGACCGCTCGCTTAGTTGGAGATTGTCCGCATCACGACGGTTTATTACTGGTCGTACGCAATCGATACCGGTAATTCCGTATGACATTTTAGAGTTTAGCAAAGCCGTCTTAACTAGACGTTACGTGTTGTAACGGTTACATGGATGAATCGATCAAACCGGTTGAAACAAGTGTAATACAGTCGTATCTTTCCAAATAACTTATGAACTGAGTTGGTCTTTTTATTTAAACTTGTAAATTAGTTGAAATTTCAAATGGTTTTGAGGGTTCAATATATAAAGGGGTCCAAATTATATTGGTTACCCTTAATTGCAGCAAATTGAATTCACTTCCTTTAGAGGAAAATAACCAACATCGCTTTACAAGTTTTCAATACCAGTTTTTTTTGCTTAAAGTTGAGTTAGTATTCATAATGCGGTGATAAATTTTACGATTACGATTACGATTTTTTTTTTAGATTTTGTCGAAAAAACTGGTTTTTAGTTTTTGATAATTACTGATGAATGAATTCTTGACCCTTAATGGTGATGAAATAACAGAGATTGATAGGACGCGACTCTAACTCGCTAGACCCGAGTTCGAATCCCATTCAAACTTTTACATATTTCTTGTCTACTCCTCTAATCGGTTCTATTGATTGCCAGATTTTCAACTGTCTCCGACTGGTATTGTACGTTTAAGAGATGTTGTACACCATTTCTCCGATGGGGCTAATGTGTAGCTAAAATGACGTGATATTGTTTTTTTTTCTGTATTCTGTTGAGTGTCGAAAAGGGTGTAACTTTATTTATATTTTTTTAATCTTTTTAATCACAACCCCGCCCAGAGGTTACAAATAACTAAAAAAATCAAATGTTAGCCAAGTTTTGGTGTTATATTTTTTTTTATAATCACGGCAAATGGAAACTCGTTGAAACTCGGATTTGTGTTCTGATTCTTTTTGCATCTGTGAAATTACCCAGACATCCAGAAGTCGCATAAAAGTTCATACAATAGGGTTGATGTACCAATAGCCGCATAGCTAAGAACAAATATTCGTATAAGCTAGGTATGGTGTTCCGCTCAAGAAGAGTAGAAATTTCTGCGCCAGAAATGATAAAGAAATTTTCTACAGTGAGCTCCATTTGAATTGGCCTTTTCTTTTCAACTGCGTACTGCGATCAAAGAAAAATGACTTTCTTGAGCATTTCTTGCAAGAAATTTCCCACGCAACGAGATAGGCTTTTACATTTCTGTTGAAGTGCATATGGCCCAATAAAATCGAAAAATAACGCTAGCGTCATTATTTTTACATCATCTGAAAGCTTTTTATCTTGATTTTGTGGGAAAAACATGAAAACTACGAAAACTCATATATTTGTATTTATTATCGCTTGTGCCACTATAGGTATACATGTGCCGGTAGTAGCACTATTTCTAATTTATGTTCCTATAGTAGCACTAGCATCACGGCGTTGGCAAAATACTAATCAAAACCGTATTTTTACAAAACTTTTATATTTTTCCTACAAAGTGTGGATCAAAAGCTTTCGTATGATGTAATAAAAGTTCTTAATTCATCAATTATTTCATATAATAAAAAAATATTTTCTCTGAGTAGTGCTACTATAGGAACAATAGGTTTACTATAGGTGCAAGGGAGCTCAAATTTTAAGCAAAACTAATTATTTCAATCATTTTTTGAACAAAATCAAGCTGTGTATCAATGGTACTTAGATAAATAGCTCCTGACCTTCATGTCAAAAAATATTTTGAAACGATTCATAGCAAAACGGACGTAAAAACCCACTAGTGCGACTATAGGGGACTGTCCACTAAGGGAACACCGACCCTAACTCGTTAATTCATACAAATTACATCAAACCCTCAAAACATGTGGAATAAAATCATCATATTGATGAATTACATCACATAAAACGTGTTTTTTTTGAGTTCATTTGAACTTTTTGTTTCGTCCCGTACACTCTTACAAAGTAAGTCAAATTAATCCGTGGCAGCTGTCAAATCAACATTAGTCAACATAAGTTAAGTCACATAAAATTACAGGTTAGTTCGGCAGAAAATGTATACACTCGCATTGTATGGTATTATTCATGTTTTAATATATGCACTATATTGCCTCCACTTTTGTACGTAAATAGAAGGCTTTTCGCGAAGTCCTAAGCAACCAATAGTTTGGATTGTACTTAAGCAGTGAACTCCATAGTCCACTTTTGGTGTGATTCTAGTTTAAGTGAAACTTTTTCGCTGATTTAGAGAACACTACGAATATTAAATGAACTTGATTCTCAGAAGAGTAAATCATGAACTCATTAACAACTTGAAAGTTCAGAACAAGTTTGAATTGAACTTTTTTTGTAATTTAAGGTAGAAATCAAACATAAACGAACTTTATGTAAACTGTAAAGTTCGGTTAATTACTTAAAAAGTGTGCTGATTAAGCCAAAACATGCCCTTTTATCCATTTTTTTTTTTGCTCGGGATCTTATAAGTGAAGTTTTGCACATGGAAATCCTCCAGGCGATTTCGTTATGCGCACATATTGGTTGTCTGGGTATACATATCTTCAAAAAGGCGTAGCTTCAAAACTGGTCAGACAGGGTTTTTTGTGAAACTAGACTTGCTTCTTCTTCATTCTTGCCAGTCTTCAAAAAATCTCACTACAAAAACATTAGCGAAAAATTGCCTTAGACAGAATACACGGGATGATGATGATTTGTTTGAAGAACTATTTTCCTTGAAGGATCATTATAGTTTTAATAACCGAGGAACTTTCTAACGATATTTGTACATGTTTGGTAAGTTATTATGCGTTCTCCGTGATCGTAGTTGCGACCAATAAAAACTAATTATTTTTTTTAATTACAGTGGATTCCGAAACTAACTATTGTAATGCTCATGAACCTTGAGATTTGGGTTTGCGGTGCAGGAGACAATCAGACAAGCCGAATCCTTCATCGAGTGAATACTTTGCCTAAAGGAAACAAGGATTATATTTCTACCAGTTCATAATTTAGTGATGAATATGATTAAAACAAATAAATGAAAAATATTCGTAAAAGTGATAATAATTTCCAATGATTCAATTAAATTCCTTCCCATTGCGTTGGGCCTTATCAATTGAATATAATTTAATTAGATTTTTAGTTCTGTTCCTGGAACTAAAACGTTAATCGTTTTCATAAGAAGCGGAGGTTTGCTTAGAATGACACATGCGTCACGGGGAATTTCTAACTATGGGGAGAAAAAAGCTTTAAATTAGTCAAATTCGACTTAAGGGCCCTGTTTTATAAGTCGAGTCGATCAAAAAAGACTCGACTTGAGTCACTGTCGACCGGCAATTTCGCTCGACTCGGCTCTGTCACTCGAGTTTATCGTCAGTTGTCACCCTATGTGACTTTATTACTATGGGAGTCGACGGATGACATCTGAAATAAGTATGCTTACTTTGATCGACAGTGACTTCAGATGAGTCACATGAATCTGCTCGATTTACAAAATAGACCAATAGACAAAATAGATACAGTCAACTCTCTCTTACTCGATATTGAAGGGACCATCGAGTTAGGGAAGTATCGAGTTACAGAACACAAAACCAATGCAACTGCGATCCAAGGGACCATCGAGTTAGCCATGAAAACCAACTTTTACTATGGTTCTCTAACTCTATCGAGATACGGAATATCGAGTAAGGGAGAGTTAACTGTTATCAATAAACATCCTCTAAATTCAAAAACTAGCACACATTACCTATGCAAATCTTTAAAAAATATGTACGGCACAATTATGCTATTGCCAGCGCGGTAAAATGTTAGAAAAAGTTTCTCACCAAAGTTGGATTTTCTCAAATTATATGCGAGAAGTGCGCTGGTTGGTCAGCTTCTGGACAGTTTGTCTATATATGTAATTTGATCATTTTCAACAGCATAAGGAAGTACCGTAAAACGGGGTATCTTTGATAATGCGGGTAACTTTGATAGTGCGTAACCCACCACATACTAAACGAAATATCATAATTTCTGTTAATCGGTTAAGCAAAACGAATGCAAAACTGAAGAATATTAGTATGACACTCCATATAAGAGCTGTTTTCATTTGAATCGAGACCATTTGAGGCTTTTTACACGAATATGAAAAATTGACACAATTTTAGCATTTTTGAAACGTTTACAAACAAACTGTTGTACGATCGCTATTTGATGTACTTTTGAATAGTTGGCCACTTATATTTGGCAGCCTAGTTATCATAGAACTTGAATACGGTCTCAAATCTCTTAGCGAAAAGCATTTTCACAAACTGGGACCATTTTTGTAATCTAAGTCAGAAATTTCCATATAAAGTTGAACGCCTATAGGTATGCAATGCCCTACAAATGTTCGTAATTCATTCAATTTTGTTCGATGCATACTCCATTATCAAAGTTACCCCAACACAGAAAACCGACTTTCGATTATATGAAAAATTATATATCCATTCAAAATAAATCTTTTGGAAATCTATCAACAGCAATCGATAGGTAGGATGCCAGTACTTGTTTTAAAAATATAAATTATAATTCTTTGAAACAGCATGCATAAATATTCAAATTTTCTTCGAAAAAACTATCAAAGTTACCCCGTTTTACGGTACTCTGAAGTAGGTACCTACGGAGAATCTTCTCCTTTAGTTAAAAGCAATTGTCATTAACCAGTATCTGTACTCTATCTCACAACTGTTTTGAAATTCTCTCTTTAGCTGAAAACGAATGACAGTTCGTTCGCGAGGATGCCATCCTGGGATTGAATCCCAGAACAAATCTCGCTCACTGAGATAAAAAAACAGGATTGAAATTGAGATGAATTCATAGCATGCTTGTATGAATCTCAAAGTAGAAAGATGATCTTAGAAGACTGATTCAGATATGTCAAATATTTGAACGATTTTTCCAACCACGAGTTCAAATGTAATAACGGTTTAGTCAAAGTTAAATTTTTGACTAAAAATTATAAACTATTTATCTGAATATTGGAGAGCCCTACAAGTTTTGTACGTTTTGTCTAAATCTATAGATTTACTGAAGACATAAAGCTATTCTTTTAACTTAGTAAGTTACGTGAATCATAAAAATTTGTCAAAAAAATTACTTTAGTCAAACTTTTATTGCTTTTGCACTCGTTATTTAAAAAAAGCGTGCAAAAATATGTGTTGAAATTCAAGTAATGTCTGACGTACACTGAAAATTTCATTCAAATATTTCTATAACTAACTGAGATCTGAGCTTCCAAAATCTAAAATTTTATCCAACTTAAAAGATCTAAAAGATCCTCGGACCGGTAGAGTTCGATCACACGGCGCGCAACTTGGTCTTGCTGAATAGTAGCGCTTTAACCGCTTTGCTCTCTAAGCCCCAGACATTCAGCTAGAGTAAATGATTTTATTTTATGGTAAAGGTCTGAGGATCACCGTGGCTGATGCACAATCGTCGTCCTATCATACAGTCAGTGCAATGCTTGCTGGTCATGAGGTGAAAGAAGGAGAGGAGAGGAGCCCTATCGCACGCGTTGTCGCTGGCAAGTCATAGTTGGCTTAGTTTAGTTTAGATAGATTGGGTTCTATCGGCTACGAGCCGCGAGAATCAGAGTTGGCGTTGGAAAACCGTCATTGTCACCGCTGCAGAGCACGTTGCCTTCGACGTTGACTCACGAGAAAACTCCCGCCCGCTTCGAACCGCGAGAGCCTAGCGAGATACTCATTCCTCGCGTGGATCGAGCGGGAGAGTGCTCAATCCAAGTGCGCTTCAGCAAGACGAAGAACGAAGAAGGTGGAAAGGAGGAGGACGAGGAAACGACAACAGAGCACACACAGAGAGAAGGCTGAAAATGATCTCCAAGTGTTGATAAGATTTTATTTATTGATAAAATTTTTATACCCAGCCAGGCAGCAGCAGAAAGCGAACGAGCTGAATGTGCTCTACGCAGGGATGCCAAATTGTTAGGGCATAAGCTGACCGTTTTTTTTCTTTTTCTTAAATAAAGTAAAAAACAAACGGGACATTTTTGTAAAAGTCAAAATTTAAACAATAAATTATATTTTTTTCAATTTTGATTGAAATTAAGGAAAAGCATGATAATAGTTCTTCGAAAGGAAAACTCTACTGCAATTGATTTCCTTAGTATTTATCCCATAATTCATGAACTGAAATTCAATCTAAGATTTCCCAAGAATTAACTCAGGAATTTATCTAAGGATATGTTCAGAAATTTGTCTACAGATTTTTCCTAAGATTCCATTAAGATTTCTGTTAGACATACATCGAAAATGTTGCCATAGGGTAGGTGTACCAGTTATGGCCATAGTGGTTCCCTATTTCGCCATATGTGATATTTTGAATGCCTTTACATTTTGAAAAATCTTTTGTGTTTTAGTAGTAAATTAAAGAATAAATCTTGATGTTAAAACATTCAAAAAGATTAAAAATATAAAAGTTCTCCAAATTTTGCATATGGCTAAATAGGGAACCACTATGGCCATAACTGGTACACTTTCCCTAGATGTCTTCAAATTATTTATCCAAGTATCCAGCTTTTTACGCTAGCCATAAAACAAAGAGGGGTGAATTGGTTTTGACATATCTTGCCAACAGTTTTTATGGTTTGGTCGTAGTAGGCATACACATACTTCATTGTTTGTTGATTCATTTGTCAAAAATTTTCACCTGATTTGTTATGAATTTCGTAGTATCCAAATACTTTTACATGTATCTTAATTATTTTAATAATAGCATTTTATTATATTATTTTAGGTATTCTATTGAAGGAATCATGCTCATCATTAATCGATGTGGATTTAAGACAATCTATCGGTGCTGCTTTTGAAATCTCTGGAATTGGAACAAAAATCAATCGTTTCATGGTTACTAATACAGAAAATGGATTATCTGTGCAGCAATTCACTGTGTCATTAGTTCTCATGTATCTCCGATACAATGAAGAAAAAACTAGCAAAAATGCGTTAGCATTGTTTTTATTATACGGGAAGTTGCTGTTTTACATAGTTTTACAATTTTGAATCTATGTTAAAAATTTGCAGACGTAGTTAGTCGAAGTTGTAATTCTTATTTGTCTAGGATTACAACAGTTTCAACGCAGGACAAGTAGAAGTACTACATGCATGATCTTTGTGTGGAATATTTTCTTGTTAAGTTATCCATCAAACTTGTTGGTTGATTGTTTTTAAATCTTCATACTAAATAATCCATCACATATTTGTTAAATCGAGCTATTTAATACAGTTGTAAAAATGCAAATAGGGGCGATTCGCCACTGCATATTTTGAGGAAAAGAATAAGTCTCTTTTGGATTGGTGAGCGGTGCTCGATTCAATGGCTGAAACATCTTTAAATGACAATCTAAATTATGGTAGCATAATTCACTTTAGCACATTACCACTATTGGCATAGATTAGCTACTGTCCACCTCTGTCTACTGTTTCTTATTTACCATAAAGGATTAGCATTTCACTAGAAAAATGAGTAACAAGGTCTTGAAAACAAAGGCGAAAAAATCTGACATAAACAATTATTTTTTTTACTTCCACGAAGCTTGCTTCGATCGAACTATAAAAAATTATAGTGGAGGCAATACAAGTCAGAAGGGGGATGATTCAAAGTTTATGGCATGCTAGCGTAAAAAGCTGGATTCTTCAAGACTCTAGGAAAAAATAATAGAATTATTGAATTATTGCATTATTATTGAAGACGATTATCGAAAACATTTTCGAAAAGAAAATCATTAAATAACCTATGATGAATCTTAGGTACATGCCATCCTGTGTTTAGTGTATGAAAGCAAAACAAATATGTTAACTGTTATTATAGTGCTATTCAGGAAGCAGTTTGTAATTCAAATATGGTAGAAATTATGTAGAATTCTGTTACAAAAATAATATCCGTAAATTTTGTCTACAGAATTCGTAGATCCGTAGAAAGTCTCTGATTCCGTAGATAGATGGAACTAATCGTAGATCTGGCACCGCTGGCTCTGTGCCGGGGCTGGCAAGCAGCAAGCACTCTGCTCTGGCCCGATTGTGTGTGCGAGTGCTGATGTTGGCCGCTGATAAAAGGTCGAACGTGTGTGTTGGTGAATAAGAGCACATGCACTCGCAACAGAAGAACCTAACCAGCAGCAAAAGTTCTGCCGGTGGTGATGGTAACAACAGACAACACATGCTGCTCTCCAGTACTGATGGCCGAGGGTTGAAGCGCGGAAGGGTAATGAGGGTGAAACGCGGCCACAAGGTTTTGGGGGAAGTCGTCTGACTGAACGTAGTCCACATCTCCGTCATGAGTGGTGTTGAAAAGAAGAGCTAATGAAACGCGACGACGAGTCCTCAGCAAGCCCATAAGAGGACGAAGACAGATGGAGCAAAGCGATCGCGCGCGCTTCCAAGTACCGAGCTCTCTGTTTTTGGGAACTCTGAATAATCAATATCTGGCGTCCATCGCTGGAAGCTCAACGCTTCATAGTCTGAACGGTGCTAATGAAGAGTGTGCTGTGAGAGGGGGAGGGGACACCGGGTGAAGAGGGAGCGACACGAGATTATAAAAATCAGATTGTCATATCAAGATATTACGCGATGACGAAGAGTTCCACTAACCAACAAAGAGCTCGTCGACAGTCAGAAGAGTGGAGCGAGCTTGTGCTTGGAAACGTGTTGTGTGTTGATCCAAGTGAGCCATGGGCGGGTTGCCATGGGGGAAGGGGTGGGAAGGTGTGTATATGTTGATGACTGGCCTGCTTAGCCAGGTCATGCTCACGGCTGTTTGTTGTGTTGTGTTTTTCGAACCTACTTACTTACCTGCTGACTTGACGATGACGATGAGTGAAAAATTGCGCGTTATGCTGAGACGACAATGCATCGGGTTATTTAAACGGTGTAGTGGATTTTATGGTATGGTTTTGGTAAGACAAAAAATTATCAAGAAATAAAGAACATTATAAATTTCTTCTTCTTCTTCTTGACATTATGTCACAACTGAGATAGACCCCGAGGTTTAGCCTAGTGTTCAATGAATACATGAAAGTTTTCCTATCTAAAGTTCTTTTTTTCAATTCTTCATAAGTATCATTTCAAACATTATATCTAGGTGTTCTGTGTTAGAAAACACTATCATACTAATTTGGCAAATCTAAATTAAGCATTTATTTGCCGTAGCAGGTCATCCTGGCAATCTGACATATCCTTTATGCGTACGGTTTTACGCTAAAATAACATGGATTTTCTTCTTTCTTTGAAAGATCGTGTGTATCGCTTTTCAAACCATCGCCTGAGTTGAACCTAACACAATAAATTTGTTGCCATTTAGTTATTCCGTTTGATTTTACATATTATTAATTGATTGTTTTGAAGTGCTCTAGTATACTGTCGGTTAGCACTATTTCCAAGCTACTGTAAGCGACAATTAATCTTTAATCTTTGTGGGTTATTTTATAATCGAGTCCCCTCAGCCTAAGCTTTCATCTGAACAGTTGGTTTTAATATGTATGTCTATCAGAGGCGCGTCCACGTTCGAAGCCATGGGTAGGACAAACGTTGTCGAATATTTTGTGCACAGTGAAACTAGGAAAATTTTTAACCCTATTAAATTCTGGGCTGGAAATTGAAAGTGATTGTATTTGAGGGACCTAAACTGCCGTGAATCGCAAGTCAGTCCCATCTGCATTTTAGTCAAAACCGAGTTCGGTTTAGTTTTCAACATATCTTCCAATGCTCTTTCAGCTACACTAAAGAGACAATATGATTTGTTCGGAAAAATTATGAAAAAACAGCAAGTCAAATTGTCCCATAATGAAAAGTAACCGCGTATCAGTCCCACTACAGATTTCCACACGGTGTCACTCAAAAATGAACTTCGTATTGGTAATCTTTACATTTTTCTCGGGAACATGATTCAATTCTCTGGAATTTATTGAATATTCGTATGGAAAACGGGTTTGGAAACTTCACAGCTCATTTTCTCAATGCCTACTTTTTACAGATGTGACTGACTTGCGATTCACGACAGTAAATACAAAGGGGTGTAAGTGATATTTGTTCAGTTTTGAGTTTAGTTAGATATATACAAATTTTACTGCTTAGAGACAGGTTGCTAACGATATGTCCAGGTTGTTTTTTTCTTCGCTCAAAAGAAAATAATGACATTTTTTTTTATTAATTCTTAGAAGACTGTTTTTTTTATTAACAATTTGTTTTTTTCCCATACAATTTATATAGATTGAATAATTGCTGAAAAAACTTCAAAGGCGATTTTTTTTAAATCCTTAAATTTTCCGCTGAAATTTCTTCAACAAATCTTTCGGAAAATCTTCACAATCTGCTTTAAATATTTTTACAAAATATGCAACAAAATATCAGCGGGAATTTGGTCAAACCATTTTTCAGTAATTACCTAAGAACTTCTTCCTGAAATTCCTACGGCGACCCTAAATCATGACCCCAAAGTGTGCTTTATAAGATCATTCTGTAATCGTCAAGAGCTAGCAATGCTTTGAAAAATTATATCAAGAGTAATCGCACATTCAGAAATCGTTAGCAGCAGAAAACTCGTGCTATGTATAGCATGATGCAATTGGTCTTAGATTAATCCATTACTTCTTCCAAAGAATCGTCAAGAATCTTCTTCTTCTTCTTCTTCTTTCTGGCGTTACGTCCCCACTGGGACAGAGCCTGCTTCTCAGCTTAGTGTTCTTATGAGCACTTCCACAGTTATTCACTGAGAGCTTACTATGCCAATGACCATTTTTGCATGTGTATATCGTGTGGCAGGTACGAAGATACTCTATGCCCTGGGAAGTCGAGAAAATTTCCAACCCGAAAAGATCCTCGACCGGTGGGATTCGAACCCACGACCCTCAGCTTGGTCATGCTGAATAGCTGCGCGTTTACCGCTACGGCTATCTGGGCCCCTAACCACTAGACGATCACGGCCCGTCAAGAATCTTCTAATAATTATTTATGGATGTTCCAGAAACTTCTCAAGAATTACTTCCACGAATGCTTTCTTCAATTTGTCCTAGATTATATACTGGGTCTCAAAAATCATCTTTTGATTTATTCATAAATGCCATAAGGATTGCTCGATTAACCCGTATAGGCCTGAGTGAAAGAAAAAAAAACTAAAACCTTTACCACTCAGCGAATACTTAACGGATTCAAATAATTTTTTGTCAGTATACTGGCCTACATATCTAGTTTCTAGAAGTGGCCAGAGGAACTCGTGAATACTCCTGTTGCCGGAGTTATTGCGGTGAGTTACTGGGTCAAGTCGGGTAGAAAAAGGCGATTTTTTGGGACATGCCAAGTTATCTTTATTTATTCCCAATGGCAATCATTGTAATTTGCATAATTCATTAAGTTCTGATATTCAACATTATAAATAAATAATTTTGCACCGTCTAGAGTGTACCAGATGCGGCCAATCGGACTTAATTCCCTGAAGAACCGGCACTAGATTTGTTAGTAGGTACTAAACCGTTTGGAATCTCTACAAGTTAAGATCGAACATAATAGTTCACTAAAATGGGTTCCTATAAGCTTGACACAGTTGTTAAGATACAAATTGAGCACTTTATCATAAATTTGAGGCATCCCGGGGACCCGAAAATGGTCATTTGTAGGATCTATCAAATTCAGTTGACATAATTCTTCAATTTAATCGATTTTCAGAAGGCTTACGCTCATGCGTTTTTCTTAAAACTCTTTGATATTGTGGCCACATTATAGCCGATTCTGGAAATTATCTGTGACTTGAAATTTGCCTACCTCCAGGGGCCAAGAAGCACAGAACCCTTGTCACCAGACCTGACCCAGTGACCCATCGCAATAACTCTGGCCGCATGAACATTCCAGAGATCCTTTGACCTCTTTTATAAACTAGATATGTGAACGAGTATACTGACAAAAAATAATTGAAATCCGTTAAGTATTCGCTGAGCTGTGAGAATTTTAGTAATTTTTCTTTCACTCAGGCCTATACGGGTTAAATTGCATTTCATCTCATCTTTCGATCATCTGAGCAAGATATGGATCAAATAAGAAGATATCATCTAGAGCTCTTTGATCATCTTTTTATAAAGATCTATGGCTCTTTTGATGCTCGATAACATCTTTTTGACTTAGTAATCCGTGATTCGTACGGTGACAGCATTTGAGAGAAGTAAACTTAGTGAAAGATTCACACACTCAACGGAAGTAAGTGAACCGAAATTAAATGAAATTGAAATGAAACCATTTCATTTGTTTTAGGTTTTGTAGCTGTTCCACTTTACTGGTATAGATTCAAGACTCACTTATGCATTGCATAGAGCGTACTAAGTTTGGCGTAAAACATACTAGTGAATCTAGCCGCGTATAGGGAATCTTTTATACGAATTTTCCTCACAGATCGATATAAACATCAAGCATTCGAGGACAATAAGTAGTCGCCGGAATATTTCAAACAACAATATGTTTTAAATGGTTGATCACAAGTTTATATTTACTGGAATCCTCTTTTATTCAAATTAGTTATTCATGTAGAGAAGGTTGCTAGCAGTGTTTCACTGACAAAAAACTAAATAAAAAATGACTATTGTATTCGCAGAAATATTGCGCAATTTGCATGTATTATATTTTTGAAATGAGAAGTTTGTAGCTGCTCCTTGTACGACATTCGAAAATCTTTTTCCTTCCAAATCCATGTTCCACATTACAGCGCACTGTGCATAGCCATTGAAACCTCATAAATTGGACGTAAATTCGTGATAATTTAGCTGGGTATACATGAGAGTACTGAGAAGCAAGGGTTCGCTTGTGTAATAGAAAACTTTTTATCAAACGGAAAATATTTCACTAGTCCACTGATCATCGTTTCCAAGACAAAGATTATCAGTTCAGAATTACTAATCACAAATTACGTTATTGAGCACCAGGAATTAGTTTTGAAACAGACATTTCATCATAGCACCAAATATCTGTCAAGATCATCAAGATGGAAAGATAGAATCATTCCAATGCGCTCTTGGATTGAAGATACAGTCGACTCTCCACATCTCGATGTTCTACATCTCGATATCTCTCCCTATGTCGATGGTTTCATAAGTCCCTTCAGTCTGCATACATTTTCACTCTCCATATCTCGATATCCTCCTTATCTCGATATCTCCATATCTCGATGTGTTTCTGTTGATTTTTCGTTCTCAACTTTCTCTCCGTATGACGATATGACCAATATCGAAGGCCACTAGACCAAAGTTTTGGGATTCAAAACAAATTAGGAGCGCAAAATGAAGTCTGTTTGTGTATAACTTTCCTGGCAACGGAGTGTTTTTCAATCTAGTACTCACCCAAAATTTGTTCTTTGTCTCGATCTCTCCCTATCTCGATGGTCCCTTCGATATCGAGATGTGGGGAGGCGACTGTAATATCTTTAAACCATACCAAGATGATCTCTTCGTTCAGATGAGATTGTTATGCCTGCGATTAATTTTTTGTTGCGGTGCAAGTATTCTCTTGTAACACATTTTACAGTTTGTTTCCCAGGAATTTCGCTATACGTTAGAATACGCTAGAATTAGCGTTAGCGTAGTTACGGTATACTGCGTAGATTGGATACTAGCAATATTAATGTTTCGTTTGATAAACTCATCCAGGCTGCTTTCAGGAACAAGGCTGGGGAAAAACCTTGACTCAATCTTGAGGAAGTTGGGAGAGGTATTTATTAAATCATGATTCGGCTTGAAAGCTGGCGATGGACCCAGGACATTTGTGGTTTAAGTGTTTTCAATTTATTCTATTGATGACCGGCAATCAAAAGAGATAAAAATAATGAATTGACTGTGATGATAATACGTTTTCTACTCAGTTTTAACGCAGAGCAGAACCGATCCCTCCAGGGTCATCGGATAGTTCCGAAAAAAAAAACACGAACCTAAAGAAAAAATATGAAATGAATACATACGCGGGTAAGAATCAAGCAATCAGATCGCGCATCAGCTGCCTAACAATAAATCGTCCGAAACGTGCAAATCGAATCAAATTTTCATTTCCACAATCGAGCGACAAAAACAAAAACAGTAAACGAGCAAGAAAAACAAAAAAAAAACGAGCGAGAAAAAAATATCGGGCTAGAAACGACAACCAGTTCCGCGACAACTGAAATGTTGAAACGCGTATACCGAACATACTACACCCGGAAAATGCGAAAAAAGAAAATCGAAATTACTACACTTCGTCATGCATACTGGAAGGCAAAAATCAAACAGGTTTTAAAATGCTAATCCGTGGCTAAAATATTGGAACAAACTCATCGGATTGATTCGCTGTGATCGTCTGTCGCCTCTGGATGCAGAATTACATTCCGCCCTAGACACTACGGGTGCCAAAATCCAGCAGAATCTCATCACCAGAAACATAAATTAAATAATTCGCTGCACTTACACTTCTGTTCACTATATTTTCTGGTACATAATGATTAAACTAGAACACATTCTAAAGATATAAATACCTAAGCAGAATGAAATAGTTTTTTGACGACAAAGAAAAATTTTCGCGTCCATTTTCTTTCACGGCACACTTCGATCCTCCTACGCTAGAATTATTGGGGGTCATGCACAAACCATGTTACGCTTCATTAAGCATGAGAAAATCATAGGAAAACCTTATCGTGTCTTCAATTCTCCATAAGAATAAGTACGACTTTTATCGAGTTTGTATTTATATAGAATAAAAATTTCTATAACCTGTTCAATATACATACACCATCGTTTAATGTTTGATGGAATTATTATTCAAGCTTTCTATCGATCTTTTCTTTTTTTTTTATTTTGTTAAATCATGGGTAGGACAATCCTTTGACTGTCCTACCCAGGTGTTTTTGTACTACATGTCCTACCTGTCCTACCCACTACCCGCGCCGCTGATGTCTATGCACTGTTTGTGCTCAACTAGTTTGAAAATCACAAAATGTGTTTGTCCAATCCAGACCGTTTGGTATGGTGCAACACGGACCTCTTAATTTTCAACGAACACTTGGATTATTTCAAGAGTTCCACCACGTAAAAAAGTCCTCAACTTAGTATAACAAATTTGTTGCAATTTTGATCGGTGATGCCTTTTCCAGGGGGGTGAAATTAGCCAATTATTAGGTACCCAACGTTGATTCAACATGGCGTCCAGTGTCTTTGTTTTGATTCTTTTGGGACTGACAAAACATATGATTTTCATGATAGGAGACATCAATGCGTAAAACATTCAACAAAATGTTGAAAACAGGAAAAGCGTCGATCGAATACGACGATTCAACGCAATACATTCTATTGTCAGAAACTAGTCCTAGCAGCACATGAGCCGTAGACTCGAAAATCAGGAGCAATTTAGGGCAAACCGACCAGAATGTAGGTACCAAAACGCGAAGCACCAAAAACGATGTGAGAAAGCGCCGAAATATATGCAGGATGACAGCCGTGTCTCACCTTTGTTTATCCAGTTGCGGTCAAGGGAAAGTCTTCGAAAAATTCAAGAAATATGGCTGACCACCAAAAAATAGAACTATCGATCAATAAACTACCTGCAGCATCTCCATCAAAGCCACAGCCAGGCTGTATCTAAAATAATTTGACAGTACACGGCAACGCGGATCTACTCAAACCTGAGTTGTTTCAACGCAAACCCGTAATTGAGCCCAATATCCTAAATTTGGTTAAGGCCCAAGTAAAAATGGTGCAAAAGTCAAAATTGAAAAAGCAGTTTTCTCTTTTTAAATAGACAAATCGAAGAAAATAAAAACACACAGCTCTTTTATTTGCCAAATAAAAAGGCTGTGTGTTTTTATTTTTATCAATTTATTGTTTTAAAAGGAGAAAACTGCTTTTTCAGTTCTGACTTTTGAGTCATTTTTTCTTGCACCTTAAATGTCCAAGGTCAACTTTTTTTTAGTATAATCATCAAATCATGTCTCATTTGAAAGTTCAACTCCTTCTTATGTATCCGATAGATATAATTGTCAAACATTTCAATAAAGTGTAATTTACGTTTGACTCAAAATCAATAAAACCATTATTTTAAACCAGTTTGGACAGAATTTTATTCAAAATTGTGACGCTTTGGGACAGTTAAACCTCCGACATCATCGGAGAACATCGTATTTTGTTGTATTACTTGTTATATTTGCGATATACGGTGTTTTTAAAAGTTGGTCTAGAAATTCTATTATTACATCGTAGTATTCAAAGTTACTCGCGTTATCAAGAACCCCTGCCCTGTTTTTGTTGATCTGGCGATACAAAACGAATCTAAAGATGAATCTTTTAGAATTGGTGAGCTCTAGGACGGTTCAAAATTTAAAAAAAGTTTGAAAATCCAATCTCTCATATCTTCCCTTCTATGCTAACCATTAAAATAGTGTTCTGTGAGAGTTTCAGAATTCTAGGTGGGGATTTAAAGGTGGCCCAAAGACAATGTAGATTTCTATGGAAATTACTCATCTTCGGTAAGTAGGCCTTGACCGGGTTACAGGTCTTTTTTTTTCTGCGCTTGTCATTTTTTTCTATTTTCAGATAAATTTTCACCCCGGAGTTTTGCCATTTGGATTTTGTGTGTGAAGCATTTGAAGAGAAGGCGTGCTGTGCTGTTGGGAAACTTCAGATAACAAGACTCTTCGTAGGTGTTGGTGTTTCAGCCTTTTTGGATTACTGTTACTGGTGTTGCCGAAGTTAATTGAAGCCTTATCCGAATTTGCCGCTCAAGAGTTGTAAACCAAGGATTTGGATTTCAAGTTTTCGTTACTTTTGCTGTTGGAGTTTTGTTCGCTGCAAAACCTTGAGTATAGTTTTTTCTTATTTATTTACTAGTGGTCCCGGCAAACTTCGTCTTGCCATCAAGTAGGCTGTTGAAAAACGTCATGAAATCTCGCTTGCAAAACGACAGCTTAGTTTTTTGCCGTTTTTCTGACTATCTAGAAGACTTTCTTAAACTTTTTCCCCGCACAAACACGTCGCATCCCCTGTCAAATACAACAGTGAAAGAATAGTGCAAATCCGTTCTCCCGTTCTCAAGCCATTTCGTGACATACGAACACCACTCCATTTTTATTTATATAGATTTCTTCTCCGTTTCCTCCGGATCCTAAAGAAAACACTGATTGTCCAGAATCCACTTCCTTGACCAAGCCTTTCCGTGTAAAAGTTTATCCCTCTAGTTTTTCTGGGCCTTTTGTCGTATATTTCCGAAAAAAGGAGAAACCCATTAATGTTTTGCTGATTTCCTCTGAGATTTATAAAAAGTTTAGTTCTGTGAAGGAAATCAAAAAACTTTCTTTAGATAAATTAAGAATAGTTTTTGGATGACGAGATGAAGCAAATGCTCGCTTGGAATCCAAATTGTTTTTTAATTCCTATCGTGTGTATGCGCCTTGCGACTCATGCGAAATAAATGGAATTATATATGATGAATCCTTGAATTGTGATGACATTAGGAATCATGGTTCAGGTTTTTTTCGGAACAAATCTATTTCTCCTGTCGAGATTTTGGATTGCGTCCGTTTATCGAAATTATTTATTGATGGTAATAATTCCAAATATGTACACTCTAATTGCATAAAGATTACGTTTTCTAGATCTGTACTTCCAGACTACGTAAATGTTGACAATGTTATTTTTCGCGTGAGACTTTATTACCCAAAGCTCATGCATTGTGACCGATGCCTTCTTTTTGGTCACACTTCATATTTTTGTTCAAATAAACAAAAATGTTCTAAGTGTGGTGAATTTCATTCTTCATCCAATTGTAAAAATCAATCTAATTTGTGGGTTTATAGCAAACAGAAACACAATTCTTTGAAAGGATGTGCTGTTTACATTGAAAATCAATCAAAATTTAATCAAAAAAATAAAAATAAAAATCTTTTATCTTATGCAGAAGTAATGAAATCCACAGATAACATTACTTCCGCAAATACATTTGAAATTTTGTCAGATGATGATGGTGTTGTGAACCAAGAAGATTTTGGCAGCTTTGTTTACAAACCTCCTAGCAAAAGAAAAAGATCGAACAATAAAACTTCTGACAATCATAATCAATTTTTTGAACCTCAACCGTCTACTTCCTTTGATATTAGTTTTCCTCCTTTAAATTCTTCTAAAAACATTCCCTGATTTCATAAAATAGATACAGATCCTTCATCTAACAGTAAAAATCAAAATTCAAACAATTTATCGGAAGAAAAAGCAAAAGAAGATATTGACAATTCTATTTTGAACATCTTAGAAGAAATAGTAGATTTTTTGGGATTGAACGATTTTTGGAAAAAAATAATTAAATTATTTTTACCTATTTTGGCTACCTTTTTAAATAAATTGAATTCTTTTGGTCCTCTTTTATCTTCATTTTTCTCTCTGTAATGTCTTCAATTAATTTAAATAAAATGAACATTTTACAATGGAATTGCCGTAGCATTATTCCAAAATTTGATAGATTAAAAGCTTTGATATACAATTATAATATAGATTTGTTTTGTTTAAATGAAACTTGGTTAGATTCATCCAAATTCTTTCATATTTCAAAATTTAATATAATTCGAAAAGTTAGAGATTCTTCATATGGAGGAGATCTTATTGGAATTCGTGATGATATAGAATTTAAATATTTAGTCTCTATTAAAAAAGAAGAGTGTAAATTTTCAATTATTTGCTTTTATATTCCTCCAAATTCTACGTTTTCTTAATCGCAAATTAAAAATATATTGAATGAAGTTCCTCCTCCATTTTATATATTAGGCGATTTTAACGCACATAATTTTGCTTGGGGTAGTAACAAGACGGACGGTAGAGGTTCATTGATTATGGATTTAATCGATGATTTGAACTTGCATATCCTAAATGATGGATCTTTTACTAGGATTGTTGTACCACCAGTCATCATTCATGCATTGACTTGTCTTTATGTTCTAATAGTTTATCTTTGAAATCTTTTTGGAAAACTATTGATGATCCTAATGGTAGTGATCATTTACCAATTTTAATTGAAATTCAAAATCCTGTTCGTGGTAAATTTATTAATGACTCTAATCTTCCTGATATATGTAACAATGTTAATTGGACGAAATTTACTGATCTTGTATCCTTTTCATTAATTCATCTTATTGATTCGGTATCTCCAATTGACAATTACAATAATTTTTCAAAATTAATAATTGATTGTTTACTTAAATCACAAAATAAAAAAAAAATGTTTCGCGATTTATTAAAAAAAATCGCCCTTCTTTCTGGTGGGATAATGAATGTTCCATTGCTTTGAAAACTAAATCTGATGCTTTTAAATTATTTCGTAAATCAGGCTCCAGAAATCATTTTTTTGCATATCGTAAAACTGAAGCACAATTCATAAGACTAATCAAATCCAAAAAGAGAAATTATTGGAACAAATTTGTTCAAAATTTAGATAAAGAAACTTCTTTATCTACCTTGTGGACTGTTGCCAGAAATCTAAGAAATTATGATCATGCCGTTCCTACTGTTTTAGAATATTCAGAAAAATTGATACATGAGTTTGCTTCAAAAATTTGTCCTGATTTTGTCCCACGTTCCGTTAAATTTAAAAATAGTTCACTAAATTACTTTCCTGAGCTCTGTTGTCCATTTTCATTACCCGAGTTCAATTTAGCATTATCAATTACTAAAAATACTGCCCCAGGTATTGATAACATTAAATTTATTGTGTTGAAAAATTTACCTGATGATGGAAAAATTCGTTTACTTTCAATATAATATAATATAATGCTTTCCTATCTCAAAATATCATTCCTAATGAATGGCGCCTTATCAAAGTTATCAGTATCCTAAAGCCAAGAGAAGAGATCCATCTTCAGCTGATAACAGAAGACCTTTTAGTTTATTATCTTGTTTGCGTAAACTTTTGGAAAGAATGATTTTGAATCGTCTTGAATTGTGGGCTGAAAACAATAAATTTTTTTCCTCATCTCAATTTGGATGTAGGAGAGGTCGTGGTACTCGCGATTGTGTTTCACTTTTAGCTTCACAAATTCAACTTTTATTCAATAAAAAACAAGTTTCCACTTTTCTTGATGTTTCTGGAGCCTATGATTCTGTTCTAATTGACTTATTGTTTGAAAAAATGAATAATTTCAAAATTCCCAGTATGTTTTCTAATTTCTTATATAATTTATTTTCTTTCAAAATTATGAATTGCTTCCATAATGGAGACTCAAAATTTTTAAGATATAGTTATTTTGGACTTCCACAAGGATCATGTTTAAGTCCATTTTTATATAATTTGTTTACCAGCGATATGGCATCAATAATTCCTAATGGCTGTTTTTTGCTTCAATTTGCTGATGATAATGTTATTTCTATTAGCGGCAAAATTAGAGAAGTCATTAGTCATTTTATGCAATGTGCTTTGAATAATATTGATTCATGGGCTCATGAGAACGGATTTTCGTTTTCTGTTCAAAAAACTAAATATATAGTTTTTTCGAGAAAACATTCGAACATTTCCATTAATTTATATCTTAATGGAATCGAAATTGAACAAGTTGATGAATTTAAATACCTTGGCATATGGTTTGACTCTAAATTAAATTGGAACTTTCAAATTAAACAAATTCAAAAAACATGTTCGGAACGAATCAATTTTCTCCGTACTATTACAGGTACTTGGTGGGGTGCTAATCCATCAGATTTGATTACACTTTACAAAACTACTATTCGTTCAGTCTTGGAATTGTATCAAAATTGTACCAATTTCACACTTTTCAACCTTTGATTGACTTTTCTCTATTCCATGAATTGAAACAAATTCCAAATCATCTGTATTCTTCTTTTGCCAATATTTTATTTATGCGTAAATTTGATGGAATTACTTCCTCACAATTTTATTTTACTGATGGATCCTTAGCTCAAGGTATCGCGGGTTTTGGAGTATACAATGAATTTTTGGCTCATTTTTTTCGAATTAAAATCTCCTTGCTCCATATTCATTGCAGAATTGATTGCTTTATACTTTACTTGTAACTTGATAAAGGATTGTCTACCAAATGTTTACATTGTATGTTCTGACAGCTTGAGTTGTCATCGTGCTTTGAGTACCATCTCTTTCAATTTCAAAACTCATCATATTTTATTCATGATGAAAAAAATATTATTTGATTTGCATAGTCAAGGATTTATCATTAAATTTGTGTAAATACCTGCTCATTGTAGAATATACGGTAATGAGCAGGCTGATTCATTGGCTAAACTTGGTGTTGTTCGGGGTATAACTTATGATCGTGATATTTTTCCTTCTGAACATTATACTAAATTAAAAATACATTCCCTTGATAATTGGCAATCTTGTTGGAACTCCAGTAATAAAGGAAGATGGTGTCATTCAATTTGCCCAAAAGTTAGTCATTTTCCTTGGTTTAAAAATTCGCGATTGATTTCAAATCATTACATTTGTAACAATCATTTATATTATTATTACTAGTGGGCCCGGCAAACTTCGTCTTGCCATCAAGTAGGCTGTTGAAAAACGCTATGGATCGTCCCATACAAAATAACGGTTCCGTTCACGCTCGTCTTTCCGACTTTCCCGGTGAATATCCTGGGATTTTTATACACACAAACACGTCGGAACCCTTGACAAACAAAACGGAAAAATAATCATTCAAATCGGTTGACCCGTTCGGAAGCCATTTCGTGACATACAAACATCACTCCATTTTTATTTATATAGATTATTATTAACTTTATTTATGAGACTTTCAGCCTGCGGCTGGTTCGTCTCGGATCATTTATATCGTATTAATATTGTGGATTCAAATTTATGTGAATGTGGTGAATCTTATGAAGACATTGATCATATTGTACTTCAATGTTCTAGGTTCATTTTACCGAGGAATAAACTGTTTAATAATATAATAAATTATGGTCATCCAATTCCTGTATCTATTCGAGATATACTGGGTACCAGATGTTATCATATACTTAAACTCTTATTTAGTTTTTTGAACGAAATCTCATATTTTGTTTGATACTCGTGCTTTGTGTGTATTTTTTTATTTTTATTTGCAGATATGAAGATGGATTCTTTTTTGACAGACCCTCTCCCTCATCCTGTTTTGGAAGTCAACCCCTACTTCATTTAACAATGGATCCATGTTGCAGTTTGTGGCTCTGCTATGGTCATATTTTTGCCGTATGAGCCTTTAGTTTTAAGTTCTTTTTTAATTTGTTTTGTAACGTTATATGAAAAGATGAAGAGGTTTTGTGCCTCTTTGAGAAAGATTTCATAACGAAATTACTCAAAGGGGTTTTTCCCTCTTCCAAAAATTTTTGTTAAAAAAATAAATAAATAAATATGGAAATTACTATGGAGAAATTTTGAAAAATGTTCCAAACACGGTAGTACTGGAATGTAAGTACATACTTATTATCCCGAAGTGAAAACTCATTCTTCAAACCATAATAAAGAAATATACTGAAGAGAGTAATTCAATCCGAAGGGTAGGAGAAGAGATATAAATAAGTTAGTTTGTTATTATTCTGCTTCATATGGGATTATAGCCCCACAAACATGTACAAAAATTTCAAACAAGCTCACAAGAGATTTGTTTCTTCAGCAACTCAAAGAATGTTAAGATGAGTAGCAGAAACTTTTTTATTTGGGTATAACGCCAGAAAGAAGAAAAATTCCAGCTGGTTTTTCTATGACCTTGAACAAGTATTAAGAAATGAATGCAATGTTTATCACAACTACATCCCTGATTTCCATGTTTTCCATCCAGAGTTCGGTCACTAACCAAACCTACCACCGGAAGGAACATTCTACCACTGTATGTGTGCAGAACAACGAAGTTACGATGAGAGTACGATCCCCACTCAGACCTGCAGTCCGGAGAGGGTTTCACCGGCGGCAGAGCTTTATCTATCCCATGTAGCTGATTGATGAAAACTGATAACGATATTATTATATTTTCCTCCAGCGGTTCGACGGACGGGAGGCCACCTCCCCCCACCCCTAGAAGAGAAAATTCCATCGCTGCTTCGAATGGCGGCCATTAAAAAAAGAACCCTAGAATTGGCCCTGCTTGGTGCGATTCTGAATCAAACTGTTATCGTTTCGATCGGACTTGTAGCAGCAGAATTTGAAACGTTTGCTGGACG
This sequence comes from Aedes aegypti, assembly GCF_002204515.2. Lineage (NCBI taxonomy): Eukaryota > Metazoa > Arthropoda > Insecta > Diptera > Culicidae > Aedes > Aedes aegypti. Next base: position 462,138,541 of record NC_035108.1, read on the forward strand.
GTTGCACTGTGGTTCAAAGGAAGGCTAAACTTAAAATAATCAAAGTAGTTTTCTTCGAACGCTTTTTCTTAGCTTTTTACCACTTTTGTAGTGGAACTTCAAAGTTTAAAGAACTACAAGATTCAATCGATTTTAAATTTTAGATAAATTTGTGATGGACCACGTGATTGATTTTTCATGAAAATTTATATTATCGGTCAATATTCACAAGCGTTTTGAAGGATCAAAAATATTTCAATGGTACCTTCAAAGGAGTTGTTCCTAAATACATGGAGTTGAATAGTGCAAAAAGTCTTTGAAAACCAAGCTAGTCTAGTACACGACACTGAAGACGGCCTTCTAGTTGAGATCGCAATACGCGTATCTGGCGAAGGATACAAAATCTAGTGGAAAAAAAACTTTAGTGCTAAACTTGGTTTTTATTTACTTATTGATAATTCACTAAACAGCTAAAAGATTTATAATGTAAATTGAGCAAAACTGTAACAAAATTTACCGATCAAACGGAAGTCTTATGTTTCTGACACCATTTGCTTAAGATCGAACCACTATGCACCGATTCCATTCGTGGTGTGCTTGTCTTCGAAGGACATCGCTCCTGCTCCGCGAATCAAACACCCACCCACCCAAAATCGACTCGAGGACACAGACGAACATGAAAACGAACGGCACAAGCTTTTCTCGTTCGCTTATCGCTGCCCGAGCTTTATACATTTTCGTATATAATTCTGCCTTATCAGCCGGTTGCGATGAACGTTGCGATAGCGTTCTGTGCTCTGGCAGTTTGCCGTTATTTTCCTCCTAGGGGGGGGATATCCTTTCCGAGTAACTAGTTGTACGCGCGCGGGGGGAGATTCCGAAGGCCATCATCAACTGTGGCACTGCAAACGGAACGGTACTAAAAATCCACTATCAGATCAGACTTTCTTCCATTTTTCGACCAGCAGACTCTTGAAGACGACTGTTGGGGCTATGGAGGAGTTTTTCCGAGTATACGTCGCAGTTGTAGTCGTCGTCGTCCTTCGCATTTTCCTTATCTCCCATCGCAGCCCATCGCTTTTCATCACACGAGGAAACGGAGCCAGCGAGCGATAGCAGGCAAAAGATAAGATTGGTGGCGGCGCTATGAGTAAAGCAAGTTGAGGCTAGCCAGCGTGACTCGTTCGTCCTGGAAGGAATGTTAGCCGGTTTGGATGACGGTGGTGGTGCAGAGCTATTTCGGGGGATTCGTTTGTTATCTATCCTTTCGAGTGCTAGTGTTAGTGCTTCGATCAGGTGGAGAGCACAGTAAAAAAAGAATAAATTTCTAGATGCCATTAAGTCGAGTCTAGTACACGACACTGAAGACGGCCTTACAGTTGAGGTCGAAATACGCGTATCTGTCAAAGGATACAAACTCTAGTGGAATTAAATGGTATAGTACTAAAGTCGGTATTTTCATCTACCATTTTTACAGTTTTCAAAAACATATTCTGAGCCACCGTAACGCAATTTTTTTTCCTTATACTAACATTTTTGTATCAAGCACCTGTATGAGACGATTCAATACTTTTGATGGGTAGTGTTTATAAGGAACTCACTAAAATAATGTCTATAAATTTCGAAACTAGGATACATCCATGGTGTATTCAATCCACGTGGTCAGGTATCACTTTGGGAATATCCAACGGTAACCCTAGTGTGAGAATAACAGACTCAACGCTGTGTTTAATACAAAAACATCTCTCTTCAGACCACGAGAGAAAGAAAATGAGTGTGAGCGATAACTCCATTCAAACAGGGAAAACGCTGGAAAACCGTTGCATCGTTGTTTGGGGAGTTGTGTGTGTGCTGAATCCGATCGACCGGGAAAGCACCTCGACGGCAGTGCATGGAGGCAGCGCGGTATCGCTGTTGCTGCCTGCTGCTGGTGGTGGAGTGTAGGTATTGTGTATAAATTGTTGATCGGCCAACTCCGATAAGCGAAGTATGGTTCTTGCGATAACGAACGAAAAGCTGCCATCCGTTTTCCCCCGACCCTCGGTGTCCTGCCGGTGTCCCCTCGAAAAATTCTCATCACATGTGAACGTGTGTTGGCTGGACGCCGACGAGGACTAACTTATCAGCCGGAGTAAATCAACCACCCACATCTCGGTGTTTCCCGCTCGGTCCGGTGTCGAGTCGAGATAGTATTTTTGCGAACCCCCCTCTGAAATACACCGGGTCGGGGTTTCGTACGAGGACTTTCTTTTGAACTCTTATCTCGTTCGATACCGATGTGTGTCTGCTGGCTGGGCTTTGCCTGAGGGTGTTTTTCCATCTTCTTCAGGTCAATTTCGGCTGGGAGGACAAAAGGATTCACTTCTCCCGGAGGCTGTCGAAGGAACGTACAAACACTGCACTGCTGGGACTGTTATCGATGATTCACAGATAAGGGAAATCAGGTTCCACAGGATGCATAGGAACGATTGGTTTGGTAATTTTCCCATCCGCAGTTTGATCCTGTGCAGGAATTTACATTCTTTCGAATTTGCATCGGGTTTTCCAGAATGTCCGACCCCAAAATGATGTTCCCCAGAATAAGTCATTCGTTACAAGGGATCATCTAGGTGGCCATGAAAACCAACCTTTACTATGGTTCTCCAACTCGATATCGAGATAAAAAATATCGAGTTAGGGGGAGTTTACTGTACAGAAAAATGATTAACAGACTAAAGAGACAAGCAAAACAGTTTTTTACATTGTATTTTGAAAATGATAACTAAAACCTTCAAGTCGTTCGTGCTTAGGACAAAACCAGAAAAATAATATTTAATAAATTGGTCGTCAGACCATAAAACTTTCATTAAATGCAAAAAAAAAAAGTCCTGGATGCAAATGTTTAATCCGGCTCCCTCTGGAAAATTCAACCAATCTCCACGGATGACAGATACTACCTCAACAGTACCGTCAACACAATCCGTTTGCCATCGGCTGGACGGGACCAGATAGGACTCAGATTTACCTCTACTGAATGGAACCGAAAAAAAAATACGCACCTCCGATGTGATGATGTCCATCGGATCCAATATCGTTCGACACACCTCCACCAACAAAATAGAGCCTTACGTGGAGTCGACGACCAGAATAGTAGAACCGTTGTTTACAGCTTTTACATTGTCAAGGATCTGGCGACCGGCCTCTGAAATAAGCCTCTGGAAGAGATTTTCCTTTTTATCTCGGAACCAAATCTCCGAATCCACCCTGACTGGAGAGCAACGCGATGGCAACTTTACTTTCGGTGACGGTTTGCCTGCACTAGCGCTCGATAGAGGCAACTCGATCAATGGATTATAACAAATTGATTCATAATTTTATCAATGTTTGTAACAAATAACATATTTTGCTTCTTTTTTTGAGGAGCAGTTAGAGTTGATGAAAGAAATTATAACAAATCAAAATCAGTTACATTTTAAACAAATCAGTATAACACATTTTTTATTATAAAGAATCAGAGACCTTTCACTTATTCGTGGTCTGTTTCATTACATGTTAAGAAATCAACAAATTTTGATAAAATTCTCTTATTGAAAGAATGCTTTATATTTTGGTTTAAATTATAACATATTTTGTTTAGTGTATTATTTTTTTTTGTAATTTTGACTACTAATGACAAAACATGAAATATTTTGCTACAAAACCGTAGAGGAAACAAACGGAATTTAGTACTATAACATTTAATTCCACTTGTATCTTTTGACAGATTCGCGTATTTCGACTTCACCTGTAAGGCCGTCTTCAGTGTTGCGTACTAGACTGACTAGACTCGACTAGTACACGACACTGAAAGCGGTCTTACAGTTGAAGTCGAAATACGCTTATCTGTCAAAAGATACAAACTCTAGTGGAATTAAACGGAATAGAACTAAATTCGCTTTTTTCATCTACTTAAAGGTATTCCACTTAACAGCTCGAAGATTCAAACCGTGCTGACTGACTAACAAAATCCGTTACAATTCTGTTACAATCCACTGGTCGGGAACAACGCCACTCTTCACGTGCTCCTCAGTATAGATATTTGGCGGGACCGCGGGCGGATGAGTAACGAAGCTGTTTACGTATTCTCGTGGCTGGAGAACAGGAGCTCCGGTGTGAATCCTGGCTGGATGGCATTCAGCAGGATGTTCGCTGGCAGAGAGATAACGCGCCCCAAGTGATGTGTCTGCACGATTCCAGATATGGATTTAGCCAATGATATAGTATGGCGTGCTTCCGGGATGACGGTGCCAGGATGACTGCTATTCGATACAGTTTGATTGTGGGAGCAATGACGACAGACACTGAATTTGGAAGGTGATTTTCTCTTTGAAGGCTGACAAGATATATGCTAGTCCGTTGTCTAGTGTGGTGCTTCCTTCAAAGGGCAAATAGCCCACTGGAAGCATTAACGTGTAGTGTCTTTTTATAATATCGTTATAAAGTAATGTACGAGAGTCGTTTGAATGTAATTTGGCCTTTCTTAGTGTTAGTTTGCAACAATACCTATATGACCTAGAATCTCGATTTCTCTGAATATAGTAATGCATTATTGTTGTGGGTTTGTGGAAAACTAATAATTATCCATTATCGTAATTTTAAAAGACACATGAGTTGGAAAATTTTCCTGATGATAGAAAAAGTTGGACTCTATGACACTACCCCGAATGCCATTACCCCGAAAGCCATTACCCCGAATGCATAACATTTTGAGGCTTATGCTAGTTAGAGAGTGGGGAGATAATTGTACGATTCCTTATGAGTATTCAACGAGTTTAGCTCAACTATGTATTTTTCAAATATCAAAAGATAAAAAAGCAGCTAGTTTTTTAGCAAATATTTTTTTCATACTAAGTTTTTTTCGGATTTGTCCTCTAATTTTGGTGAGATTCGCACAGCCACATTTCAAAACTCTGAAGAACAGCCTTTTCAAAAAAGAAGGGTGAATTCATTATGAAAAGGATAGCTATAATATGCACAAAATTAAGATGTAGTAAAGTCTCTTATTGGAAATAGGTACCCACTTTTTTTACTCATTTTTGTAGGTGTCAGGCTACTAGCATTAAGATCTCCGTAAAGATTTTGTTTCGTAAACGATAGCGATGGATGATCATCCTGAGATAGTCACTGCAAGTGTTGTTCTATGGAACACGCTTAAAGACAACCTGATAGACAATCGTTCCGCTGTAGCTAGGAAACGTTAATACACTTGTACATGTTAGAAAAAACGGCGGCCTCTGATTGCCGCTACTGTAAAAACTTTCGTTGATTTGTGGGATCATTAGTTTAGAATTTCGATGAGATAACCACATATATATATTCAAGACAATGAAGAAATTATGATGGCAGAAAAGTGGTGAGCAAATCCATAAGAGACCTGCCTGTTTTAATACAAAAAAATAAAAGAAGGGAAAATTTCTGATTAGCATTATAGCAGGATTCACTTTAGTGAATGCATTCAGGATATATTCCTTTAAAAAAGCTGTTCTATGTGGAAATCCTAGTGACTAGCTTATCAAACGAATACTTGAAAGAACAGCCTATTTAAGAAAAAAGGGCAAACATTTGGTGAAATGTTTGCAACTATGACGTGAATAATCACTGTAACAACGTGATGATATGGCACAACCTATATTCATAAGAAAGGAAGATATTTGTTTAAAAATAAAATTGGATTATGAAAACCACCAAGAAGTCCAAATACCGGTGATCACGCAGCTTTTCAGCAAGACCATATTGAGGGTTACGGGTTCGAATTCGAATTCCTCGAATTGGCGGATCATATGCATTGAACATTTCCTTGGCGTACCTGGGCATAGAGGCACATGTACAAGAATGGTAAATTGACAAGGAATGCTCTCAGTCAATAAAAGGCTTATTTTATAAAAAGCCCATTCACAAATTTCATAACCTTGAAGGAGGCACAAAAAGTTGTGGGTGGTTGTCTTAAAAATGTTACAGCCCATACACAATATGTAGAATTTCCATACAAAAAATGGTTTGAGGGGGTGGGTAGGTGACAAAAATGGCAATTTTTGGCGTTATGAAATTTGTGAATGAGCCCTTGAACTACGAAAGTGCCAACTGAGCTGATAAACAGGCACTGTCTCAGAAAGAATGAGAGGAAGATAGTTGCCAACAAGATATTTTGAAAGAATAACTGACATATAAAAGAAGGGAAAATATATGATGAATATTTTACCGATGAATTTTACGCGCCATTATTTACCAGCTTTCATTAGAGACGCATTTTTGCCCGCAAAATAAGATACTGCACTATATCTCATACTATTCGGGGTAATGGCTCATTCGGGGTAGTGGCGTTCGGGGTAATGGCCCATTCGGGGTAATGGCCTTCGGGGTAGTGACCCATTTGGGGTAGTGGCGTTCGGGGTAGTGGCGTTCGGGGTAATGGCGTTCGGGGTAATGGGATGGAGCCAAAAGTTGAGACGATAGATTGTCTGATATTGAAAAGTGAATAAATATGATAATTATTCCATAACTCTTTTATGGATATGCAAGTAGAGGATATTTTCTGACGTACCTAGACCGAATGTGGTGTTTGTGATTGTTTTCCAAAAACTACTCTAAGCATTCATAATAGCAAGATTCTTGCATTATTCTCTGTTGTATTTGCATACTCCGAAAAAATCATGTGATTTTGCACATAAAAGAAGAAGCGAGCCGTATGACGTGACTTTATGTCACAATTCAAATACCACAGCGTCTGATTCGGGGAATGCCGATCATAGTGACATCGTTTTCGTGTCCTATAACGTGTAAAATTACATGTTTTGTTCGATACATCTTCAAAGATACATTTTTGTGTCGTTTCATCATTTACATCATGTGTCATTTAGTCATACTATGAATTACGTCCATAGTAATTTCCAATATTTTTAAGAGTGTGAACTTACTTATTTCGTAAAACATCTGTATAGAATGAGCACCAAAATGATTCACTTATCTTTACAAGGCCAAAATATCCACCAGTCAAGTCTGTCTGACCCGACCAATATGCTTTAAAATCAAAAAAAAAAACGGTAAACATTGTCATCGCATATGAAATATTTTACCAGTAACTATAAAAGTGTAATCAATTTTTTATACACTTAGATAAGATGTAGATCATAATCTCAACACAGTATAGGGTAGAAGCTCCGGTTTTGGCCATACGCCAGTTGTAGCCATAGGAGGTTATACACCATTTTACATAGCCAATCAGCATGAAACCTTTTGTGTTTAGTAGATCACATTCACATGATAGAGCTACATTCATTTACTCGTCCGAATTGACTCAAAACATAAGAAAAACAACTCATTTTCCTTATAATTTTAACTCCCATACACCTCATTTGGCCAGGGCACTCCTAATTTGGCCACTCTCATGAGAAATCAATGCGATTGGCCAATTCAGGAACCGAAGATAAATCTCTGGCCGAAACTGGTTCCGTTGGCCTATATTGACCAACGGGATTTTCAAAGCGAAAAAATGGTCGTAGCTCAGTTTTGATATTTTACACACATAATATGGATTGAAAGCTTGCATTTGACATATTTGTAGTATAAATACGGCTTCCCATTTATTTTTTATTGACATTTTTTCTTAGGCTGGCCAAAACCGGTGCTTTTACCCTAGCGGTTTTTTTCACAATATAGTTGGTGGTGGGCCACATGAAGGAAGTCGACGGAGAGCAACCCACTGCCGATCCAGTGTATTACCTGCCGCATCACGCCGTGTTGCGGTCCGATAGCACGACAACCAAGCTGAGGGTCGTGTTCGACGCGTCGTGCAAAACCTCTACAGGGATTTCCCTCAACGACGCTCTGATGGTGGGACCGTTCGTCCAGAACGACCTGATCTCCACCATTCTCCGTTTCCGTCATCACCGTATCGCCGTCACTGCCGACGTCGCCAAAATGTACCGGATGGCGTTCATTCCGACGCAGCGTACTTCTTCGATCCGTTCGGCCTGGTGGGCCCAGTAGTGGTCCAGGCGAAGATATTCATCCAGCGGCACTGGCTGCTGAAGTGTGGTTGAGACGAACCTCTGGACGAGTCACTTCAGGATCTATGGAAGGAGTACAAACAGAACATGATCATTCTGAAGTCGCTCTCAATTCCCCGCTGGCTCGGCGTCAGCAACGACTGTGCTGATGTGCAGCTGCATGGCTTCTGCGATACGTCGGAAGCTGCATACGGAGCGTGCCTCTACATCAGTTGTACCGCGTCGGATGGCACCGTCACCGTTCGACTGATCACCTCCAAGTCTCGAGTGGCGCCTTTGGAAAACCTCCAGCGGAAGAAGAAGAAGATAACCAACTCACGTCTCGAGCTGTCGTCAGCCCTCCTGCTCAGTCACCTGTACGAGAAGTACAATCAAGTTCGCCCCAACCTCGCGGCGTTCTTTTGGACGGACTCGATGATCGTCAAGTGGTGGTTGGCGTCGCTACCGTCTCGCTGGCAGATGTTCGTAGCGCATCGCGTGTCTGAAATTCAGCACATCACCAAGGACCGAGGCTGGAGTCACGTTCCGGGCACCGAAAACCCTGCAGACCTCATCTCCCGCGGAATGTCTCCAGCGCACCTTCAGTACCAAACCATGTACTTCGAGGGTCCCCGATATGCCCGTCGTCGAATTCGATCCCGCACTGCTAGAGGAGCGACCAACGCCGGCCTTTCCGACTCAAGGCATACCGCAGAGCGAAATCTTCAGCGAACGTTCTTCGTTCATGGAGCTGGTCCGGATCGTAGCGCTGCTACTGCGATTCAGACACAACGCACAGAGGTGCAATCAGCAGTCCAGGAAAACTGGATGCCTGTCGCTCGAAGAACAGGAGCACGCAATCGTTACCTTGGTTCGCTTGTCCCAGCAGAAATGCTATCCGCAAGAACTGCATGATCTCGCCAAGAAAGGTAGTGTCCACGATTCGTCCAATATCGCTGCGCTGCATCCACGGTTATCTGACGGCGTGATGCGCGTCGGTGGCCGGCTCTCTAACCGTCCGATCGCTAGCATCCGTACATTCTCCACCACCGCCATCCCCTCGCAACGATGATTGTGTGGCACTACCACCACAAGCTTTTCCACGCCGGTCAGCAACTGCTGACCTCGGCGGTCCATGGAAAATTCTGGCCAGTTCACATCCACAGCCTGGTGAGAAAGGTGATCCACGACTGCATCCCGTGCTTTCGGAACAAGCCGAAGGTTCTGAAGCAGATAATGGCCGACCTGTCGTCGGTAAGAGTCAACCCCGCGCCACCGTTCATGAACGTCGGCGTGGACTACTGCGATCCATTCTTCGTGAACTACCCCAACCAGCGAGCAAGTCCTGTGAAGTGCTACGTGGCAATCTTCGTCTGCCTGGTCGTCAAAGCCGTCCATCTGGAGCTGGTAATGGACCTAACGTCGCAAGCCTTCCTAGCGGCGTTGAAACGCTTCACTGCCCGCCGTGGCAGGCCAAAGCTGACAACGCAACTACGTTCGTCGGTGCGAAACGCGAGCTGACCGAGCTCCACCGCCTCTTCCACGCCCAGAAGTTCCAGGACCGGCTGATCAAGGACACTAGTTCCGACGGCATCGAGTTCCGTTTCATCCCTCCCCGGACGCCCAACTTCGGCGGCCTTTGGGAGGCGCAGGTGAAGTCCTTCAAGGGACACTTCAAGAAGGCGATTGGCACCAAGGTAAGGTGCTGAAGGTGGACGAGATGCTGACTGCCCTGGCCCAGATCGGGGCAGTTCTCAACTCGCGTCCACTGACTCCGATAAGCAGCGACCCCAACGACTACGAAGCCCTCACTGCAGGGCACTTTCTGGTCCAGCGGCCCCTGACCGCCATCCCGGAACCAGATCTCCAAGATGTTTCAACCAACCGGTTGGACAAGTGGGAAGACGCGCAACAAGTGGCGCAGCAAGTCTGGAACCGGTGGTCCACGCAGTACCTCTCGGATCTGCACAACCGCACCAAGTGGACCAAGTAACGCGACAACATTCGCGTCGGCATGATGGTCCTGCTGAAGGACAAAAATGCTCCACCACTGAAGTGGCACTTGGGTAGGGTCACCAAGTACTTCAAAGGGTCGGACGGCAACATCCGCGTCGTCACGGTCCGCACCAAAGACGGACAACGAAGATGCCCATCAACTCTCTAGCGCATGAGGCTTACGCCGATTGCCGCTCCGGTGCTTCGACACCATCCATTTCTCGAAGTCGTCAAGTCACCCCAAGGGCAATCGTCGTAAAGGTCAAGTTGTATCGTCCATGCATGTTGAATCAGAAAACACTCTAATCACTTCGTCTATCGCCGGTAGCACCACCGCTGCCAACTTTTCCCGGAGGAAGCCATGGTAACCCCTCCACCCCGCCGTCGTCAACTGGTTGGCTCTGGGCTTGGCCAGCTCATCCTGTCAGCCAGCATCCCGTCAGGCACCGTTCTTGCCTGGGTCGGTAAGTTGTTCCGGTTTTACAGAAATCTATGTCAGCCCACTACATCATACCTTTCCCGAGGAAACCATCACCACACGAACCACTCCACGCACCACGAAAGACGAAGGAAGCCAGGCATTAGCCGATGCGCTGGTGTACACGGTCGAGACTCGACGAGACTCTGCCGATGAAGCCACCCGAAGAAGAAGCCGCCGTGCGTCCGGCACGGCAATCCCGAAAAAGGTCATCCCTAACCCCAAGGCAGCGCACGTGAGCCGTAGCTCGACGTGTGTCGGCGCTGAAGGTGCCTCGAAGCAGCCGCAGCAACTCAGCAGTTCCAACCCCCTCGCGCGAGTGTGGCGAGGTCCTAGTCGACATGGATCGGCGCAGTTTTGTTCTAATATTAAGAAGGGAACCTTGATTCCAATTTGTATTGTTAACGGGTAGTTGTGAAATAGTATGTGTAGCAATGTATGTTAGTCTTGTTTGAAACTCGCCTGGTTTCAAGGCGGCTGGCATGTTCGGTCCAATAACTAAAATGAGAACCACTGTTGATCTCTTTAGATCACTTTCGATCTAGCTCCCGCTCGCGATAAGAGCTATCGGGTCTCGCTTCCCGAGATCCACCCGAAAGCGGGTCTAATGTTTGTTTATGTTACCAATAAAATCAGTTTGCACCAACCTTCAAACAGACAAGTCGTGTCTCCCTGTCGGTGCACGAAATAAAGTTGCCTTGAGTCCCAGTACGCCGCGTTGTGATTGTTTACTTGGTGAGAAAGGTCAATGATCGGAGGTCGGGGTCAAGGACCTCGGGAAGACCCGTGTTTGGGCGGACCCTCTTTACAGTCCACTCCCAAGGTTCGCGCCAAAACAGGGGCGATTCTGAAATATATTGACCTCAAGGGGGCGAAAGTCAAAAAAGTTTGGGAAGCACTGGTTTAGAGCGTTACGTTATTTGGGTAGAGCGAACTCTTTGAAGATCTTCTTCGAAAAATTTCAGTTTGAGTAACTCCCAAGTGATTTTGTTAAGAGGCGCGAGTTGCATTGTATCACATTTTTTCCGGTAAAAAGGGAATTCCAGGAGTTATTCATGGCAGAATCCTGGAAGCAGAAGCAATAAGAAATGTCTTATTGCCTTAAAATATCGTAAAATCATTGATGACATTGAGGGAATGCTTGAAGATATTTCCAAACGGAACACAATTGCACGAATCCTTAAGCCACACCTCAAATATTCAAAGGACAAATCTGAAAAACCAGACAACCGTTCAAGCTGAAAACTTGATTGATTGGTGACTATCAGCAAATTGCCAATCTATGTTTGATCGAATTCAGCTTGAATGGCTGTCTGGCCCAAATAGCCGTAGCGGTAAACGCGCAGCTATTCAGCATGACCAAGCTGAGGGTCGTGGGTTCGAATCCCACCGGTCGAGGAACTTTTCGGGTTGGAAATTTTCTCGACTTCCCAGGACATAGAGTATCTTCGTACCTGCCACACGATATACACATGCAAAAATGGTCATTGGCATAGTAAGCTCTCAGTTAATAACTGTGGAAGTGCTCATAAGAACACTAAGCTGAGAAACAGGCTCTGTCCCAGTGGGGACGTAACGCCAGAAAGAAGAAAGCTGTCTAGTTCTGGCTTCGATGCATCTTCAACTTTAAGAAAATTAAGCGCCCAGAAAATAGATAAAATGACGCAGTTTCGCGCATTTTTAACGTATTGTCTTCATATTACACTGCGGAACACGGTTTTGTCTCAAGAACCAAAATACCGCTATTTAGTAAATTAAGGGTTGCTGAGTCCATTGCCGTTTTCAGAAATATCATGGCACGTCTAGTTTTTGAGATATTGACTGTTGAAAATGCTAAATTAGACTGTTTCAGCCAACTTGCATGCAAGTTTTCCAACTTGTACGGCAATTTGTTTGCTCAATTTGTCACAGAATTCAAACTTTATGTATAGAACAATAATTATCAACGAAGTTCATAATATTTCCGTTGGTAAAATGTTATTTTTTGGTGGTTCAGAAAAGTATTGTATTATGCCATACAAGAGAAACTAAGAATTTTATATGAAGACTGCAAACATGTTGAAAAAATCGATTTAACCTAAATTTTATCGTAAAATTTCAACTGATTTGTATCTAAATTGAAAGTTCAAGTCCTATTTAGCATGTTTGGTAGATTATATCACAAAAAGGTTTGATAAATCATACTTTAAATTTCATGTAAACATCAATAAAACCAGTGTTTTATACAACTTTGGCGACCTGTAGCTAAAAATTATGACGTGCTGGAACATTTCTGAGAACGGCATCAGATTCAGCGACCCAAAATCTACTAGAAACACTTAATTTGATCCTTGAGACACGCGAAAGTGTCATTTTTGTTACGCTGTGTTATAGATCTAATGAAATCTAACTGATGTCTAGCTTTTCGAGGACCATTGAAATGTTCAAAAAAGACGACCGTTGTGGAGTTATTTTAAGGGCGTCGAATCGGGTAAAAATGACTGGACTTCCATTTTTTTTTTTGTCAACATTCATCCATCTTATTCGTATAAACCTGACTCCAATTTGACTTGTTTTTATAATAATAAATCTTCGAGCTGTTAGTAGAATACCTATAAGTAGATGAAAAAAAAAAACAAATTTAGTAGTATATCATTTAATTCCACTAGAGTTTGTATCCTTTGACAGATACGCGTATTTCAACTTCAACTGTGTCGTGAAAGTCGAGTCTAGTACATGACACTGAAGACGGCCTTACAGTGGAGGTCGAAATACGCATATCTGTCAAAGGATACAAACTCTAGTGGAATTGAATGGTATGGTACTAAATTCGATTTTTTTCATCTACTTGTTTTTGTAGTTATGATGAAAGATGTCATCTTAGAACTTAACAGACAATGGGAATGGGACCAGCTTTGGTTTTGGATAATTTTGCGGTTCGTTACCGTAGACCTCCATGAGAAAAAAATTCTTCAGTAATTCTTGAATGGATGTCGTAAAATAATCTAACGTAAAACTTTTGAATATATGTTGGATTATCGATTAGAACACAAATCTGAAAAGCATATTCTGTTCCCGTGGGGATAGAGTGCCACGAAAGATACATATACAGTCAACTCTCCCTTACTCGATATTCCGTTTCGCGATATCGAGTTAGAAAACCATAGTAAAAGTTGGTTTTTATGGCTAACTCGATGGTCCCTTGGATCGCAGTTGCACTGGTTTTGTGTTCTATAACTCGACACTAGGGCAATTCAAAATTTGAAAATGTTTGAAAATCCAATCTCCCGCAGCTTCTTTAAAATCCTTACCATAACAATAACGTTTTGTGAAATTTTCGGCTTTCTAGGAGATGATTTAAAGGTGGCCCAAAGACGATGTAGGTTTATATGGAAATTACTATGGAGAAATTTGGAAATATGTTCCAAACACATTAGTATTGTAATGTAAGTACAAACTTATCACCCCATAATAAACACTCATTATTCAAACTACAATGAAGGATATTGCTAAAGAAACAAATCCTTCTTGATATAATTTTGTGTCGGATTTTTGTACATGTTTGCAGGGCTATAATCTCATATGAATTGCTCTCTGTAGCAAAATTCATTGTTATGGTTTGAAAAAAAAAATGAGTTTTCACTGTGGGATGATAAATTTCTACTTACATTCCAGTACTAACGTGTTTGGAACATTTTCCAAAATTTATCCAAAGTAATTTCCATGTAAACCTACATCGTCTTTGGGCCACTTTTAAATCACCACCTAGAAAGCTGAAAATTTTACAAAACACTATTGTTATGGTAAGGATTTTAAAGAAGAATTGCAGAGAAGAAATGGGAGATTTGATTCACAAATTTTTTAAAATTTTAAAATCGCCCTACTCGACGCCTCCCTAACTCGATAATCAATATCGAGTTATGGAGAGTTTATTGTACCTAGAAAGAATAGGAGTCAACATATCATTAGTGCAGAACAAAAGACACTTATTATTAAACTAAGATAATTCAATGCCGATTATGCAGTATTTGAAAAGGTGGTAGGTCATTTGGCATAAAGTCGTTTGGCATAAAGCCGTTTGGCATAAAGTCGTTTGGCATAATGGTCGTTTGGCATAATATTCATTTGGCATAATGAGTCTGAAACCAAGAATTTCTTAAGATGAGGTTCGGGCTTGTTTTGGAGTCAATAATTGACAATAATTGATACAAAATGTCACTTTATTCTACAAACATATGCTCTTGAATAAACTAAAGCATATTAGGAAAGTTATTGTCAATAATATTTTATAATTTATGCAGAAATTACCCTTCTTTCAAATATTAATTCTTCTTTTGAGTTCCGCTATTGGAATATTTTTTTGCACTGAAGATTTTGATATATTTAGCACTAATTTACCCTTCTTTCAAACATTGGATTTTTTTTTAAATATGATGTAACCAATTATAGGCATAAAAACTGTTCATTTGAAATTGAAACAAATTTCACCTTCTTTTATACAAAGGCTGTTCTTTTAAGATTTCTTTATTTTTTAGATATTTTGTTGTTCCCAACTGACAAAATGGCGGCAATTGATAACATTGATCTGCTCAAGTTATCAGCGAAAAGAGAAATCGATTACTGCAATTACTTTGATGGATTGTGCTACTTTTCCCGTAATGTCGGTTCCCCGAATGTCATTACCCCGAACGCCAGTATTCCGAATACCGGTTCCCGAATACCCCGCTTCAACAAAAAGTCCACTTCTTCGAAACGTTTGTGGCACTCATACTTGTCGTAACTTTAAACATTTCAGGGTGGTGAGCGAACTAACTATCTGATATGCACCCTTCTTTATTTAATTGACGGTTCTTTCGAGTTTTTACCGTCCTCAATATTTTTGCCAACATGTGTATAGCCAAGAATGACAGAATACCAGCTTCTTTTGATTGCTTATCGTTCTTGCTCGTTCACCTTCCAGCCACTAAAGACTATTATAGCACCTATTTAAACTGCATCACTTTTCGGGGAAACAAGTCATTCTAGAAACTGTCATTCGAGGAAAAGTAGGACAAGAGCAATATTTGATGTCTTTTCGTTTTACTATGCCGTAATAGTTTTTGGCGTCCAATCTTCTATTGATTTAATCATAAATTTTGCCTTCTTCTAAAAATAGGCTGTTCTTTATGTTTATACTGTTTTAAATTATATTATTTAGTCAAGCTAAATGTTTACCATTTATATATTTCGCAATTCTTGCAAGATGTGCTGTTAGAATAATAATTACTTTAGAACCTGCCAATATTCAACATATTTTTTTGCAAACACAAGACCTCCTTTCAATATATGCTGGAAAAATATTATTTCAATCACAAATTTTCCCTCCTTTCGATAATAGACAGCGTTTTTGATGTACACTTTCAAAATTAAAATTTATATTGAATGGTTCAAAAGTTTTGCCACATATATTTTCTTTCAATAATGTGTTGTTCATTTGAGTTATGTTGTGAGAAGATATTCAGTGTTAGAGCCTTAGACGAAAAATAATCTGCTCTCGTAAAAAGGCTATTTTTGCATAATGCTGCAATAATAGATCTTTAGATAAGAGCTTTTAATATTTTGCAAATAAATTTTTCCTTCTTCTACCAAGTAATTTTCATCAAGTGTTACGTACAAACTAGGACAGAGCTTGATCTGCAGCAAAACATGTGCGTTCCCTTTATTAATTACTGCGAACTTTCTTTGACAATTTACTATTTTCAAATATGTATATCACAACAACTCAACGATACTTTATGTTCTTTTTGCTATGGGCTCAGTGGTGCTGATCTCGCTAAAAGCTTCGAAAATGCCTGTATTCATTCTAACTCAATCATTATGCCAAACGGCCATTATGCCAAACGACCATTATGCAAAACGGCCATTATGCCAAACGACCATTATGCTAAACGGCTTTATGCCAAACGGCTTTATGCCAAACGACCTTATGCCAAACGACCTTATGCCAAACGACTTTATGCCAAACGGGGTACAATCATTTGAAAAGCCTATTAAAAAAATGGGTGATTAGTCACTACTTGTGACTAACAATTCGATTCGATTCCTGTTCTACCTACATCATCACCATTGAACACACACATTAAATCCCAGTCCAAATCGCTAAGAGAAGCAATATACCCATCTAGGTAATCTTGCATAAACTTTCGATCGTTCCATTTCGTCGATTTTATCCTTGAGATAAGAACCGAAACGAAAAACTGCGCCGAGTGGTTTGTGAGAGTAGGTATTCATTGCTCGGAAGAGGACGAGAAACAGTTGTACGAAGAATTGCAAAGAGAAACCCCTCTGGAGTGGCAAAGATAGCCGCACTTAAAAGCATTCCTCGACGAAGACGACGACGACGATGGAAGGATAAAAATTGGAGTGGGATGAGACAAAAAAAAAAGCACAGGAGACACCACATACAGACGGTGCCCATGCTGAGGGTCTTATCTGTGTGTATTTTTGCTGATTATCGACTGGTTGGGACGAAATATATTGAATGGAAATCGCTTTTATTGCTGGTCTGGTAGAAGCAGCCGACAACGGATTTCACAAAGAGGTTCGTCTGGTAGGCTTCGGAAGGAAGATGTCCTTCGTTTCTGTGTGGATGTTCTGAGGGCAAACCGATAATGGTCAAAGTGAGGGCACTATTTAGCTACAGATTTTGCAAGAGAACTTTCTGTCGTTCAACTTTGAGTAAGAACGTCCTTTGATAAAGTTAAACAAAAGTTGTTGAATTGATGGGTCACCCTCTTTTTTTGTAGTGAATTGAAAAGTACATAAAACCACAAAAAAAATTAAATTACAGCAATGCATTAGCAATTTTTTTTTGTAAATCAACAATGCTTAAGTGATAAGCTTGTGAGTAATACTACAGGTTAGTTAATGTAAACCGAATTAAGTACTATGACAGGTCGAAATACGCGTAAATTCAGTTTTCATTTATTTAACGTTTATTATTGAACTGTTCAGGTTTTGCACAAACCTTTGAGTTATAGGCTTGCTTCAAGGGATCCAATTTCCTCCTATCTTTATTTTTTCTCTCCAATCCTATCAAGATTTCTCATCATAGCCATTAATTAAACTAAGCAGCTTTAAACAGTTCATAATCGTAGTACGGAACAGCAGTGAAACCCCCAGATTGGTGTCTATTCGAAGACTCCAAAGACGAAAAACGCAGAGTACAGTGTGTAAACAAGAGGCGCGTCCATGTTCAAAATCATGAGTAGGACAAACTTTGCCAAATATTTTTTGCTCAGTGAAGCTAAGAAAAGTTTTACCCCTATCAAATTTTGTACTGGAAATTTAAAGTTAGTATATTTTAGGACCTCAAAAGCAAAAGGATGTGTCCGTATGTTGAGAAAATTCTACTGTTTCCAGCCGTTCTAATTATGTTTTCAGGTGACTTTTCCGCTCAACAGAAGAAATAACACAATTCTTAGAAAACTGGTTTGATTTTAGACTCTCATACTTGATTTCCTAAGGTGAAGATAAATCGAAGCCAAAGTTCAAATTTTCAAGAGCACGGATCTGGGGAACCGAACAATCCGTTAAAGATAAAAACTTAATCGATTGGTCACTAGCTGGTGGTGACCAATCGATTAGGTTTTCAGCTCAAACGGATGTTTGGTACTCTTGAAAATTTGAACTTTGGCTTCGATTCATCTTCACCTCAAAGCTAGTTTTTATTTTCACGGACACCCTTTTGCTTCTAAACTACTCATTTTCATGCCAGTCGTTACCACAAGACTAAGACGTTCCATCTCTATATATCTGGTATTAGCTAGGTGCCTTAATAAATGTAAGTTAGAGACCACTTGTCCGGAAAAAAGGGACCTAAAAGGAACCAGAAAAAAACGGCAAACATATCAAACAGAAACCAAGAAAACGACACGAAACCCAATAGCAGCCAGAAGATACGAAGAAATCTTGGGCCTACGATTTTCTCTACGAATTTCATCTGAAATTTATTGAGATAAAATTAACGGATTTTCCTAGGGAATTTTTCCAAAAAAAATGTTTTTGATGCCTCAAGAGTACAACCTAGATTTACCCAAGAATCCATCGATTTTCCTGGGACATCATGAAAGGTTTCTGGTCAAAACCAAGACCAGAATTTCTAAGGATTTCTTATAAAGAGCTGTCTTTGAGTACTAGAGATTTCACTAAAAATACATTGAGCAATTGCTCCAGAGATTTCTTCTATGGTTTCTGCAGAAATTCCAATACTTTGAGATTTTCTCAGATAAGTTTTGAATTTTTTTTTATAGCGATGTTTCCAGAAAAATGGCAAGCAAATTTTTCAGAAACATAAATCCGTGAAGCACTTTAAAAATAAAATCATGAAGAAACCTCATATAAAACTAGTGGGCGTTTGAAAGTCATTGTTAATAAACAATTATCTCTGAAAGACGCCCGGACACTTTAGGAAGTTTAAGTAATTCCAAGATAATTTTCTAAGATAATCTAAAAAAATGAATCGGGATAATATTTCCCAAGGTTTTCAAAAGGAATTTATTGAAAAAACATTGGACAGATTTTTATAGAAGTTTGTGTAAGAATGATCGGGAATATTATTGCAGTATTAGCTGGTTGGAAAAGTTAAATAAACTTTTGAAGATCACAAGGGATTTTTTGAGAAACTTAAAATGTTTGTAAAATTGCAGGACTAAAATTTGGATGAAATACTGGAGAAATTCCTAGTAAAAAATAATAAATTTTTCCGAAGAACTCCTTGAGATATTTTGGATTTCTGGGAAAAATCGTTGATAAAATCTTTAAGGAATCTACATTAACAGACGGAGGAATTTTTGAAAAGTTTTTTGAAAGGTCTTCCAACTATTTTTTTTTTTTTCAAAAAATATCTTAAATAAACTTTTGAGGGTTTCCTCAGGGGAATTCTGTAGATATCTAAAGAAGATCTCCTACCTAGAGTAGACGAATTCCATGTCAAATCGATCAGTCACAGAACTCGACCATCTTCGATTTGCAGTAAATTTTGCACATGTTTTTGATATGGTACAATAAGTGTTTTCCATAGATTAAACGACCATTTTGACTCGAGAATAACTTTTGAAAATGGCCCATAAATTTTTGCATGCAACTTTTTTGAAAAATTCTTGCTCCTAAACTTTTGGTTTTAGAGAAAAATGTTACACGAAGAAATTGTAGTGAACCGTTAGGGATACAAGAAAAAAAAATAAACTGAAAAAATATTTTATGGTTTTTAATTGAAAATTCAAAATTAAAACATAAATTTTAAATTACACTAAAACCCCATTTTTATTTCTTTTATTTTCACCATAGAATCTTTATAGTAAACAGATGTTTGGGACAAAGTTTCATGATGGAGAAGTTTTTAATAAAAAAGTTTTTCTAGGAACAACTTTTGGTCGATTTTCAAAATTTTGTTTTTTTTTTTGTCAAAATAAATACGTTCTGATGATACAATAAGAATCTTGAAATGATTGTAATTTATATTGATTATATGGATAACTTCTCTAGAAGCAGGCATTTTCGAATTATATCAAGTTTAATGCAAAAAAAGATTATTTAAATATTAAAATAGGCCATTTTTATTAATTACACAGCGTAACAAAAATGATATGTTTGCGTGTCTCAAGAATCAAATTATGTGTCTCTTGTAGATTTTGGGTTGCTGAATTTGATGTCGTTCTCAGAAACGTTCCAGCACGTCACAATTTTTCAATACAGATATAGTTGTATAAAACACTGGTTTTATTGATGTTAACATACAATTTAAAGTATGATTTATCAAACTTTTTTATGATTGAATCCATGAAGCATGCATAAAAAGACTTAAAATTTCAATTTAGAAATAAATTGGTTGTAAATTCTACGATTAAATTTAGTTAAAATCGATTTTTTCAGCATGCTTGCAGTCTCCGTATGAAATTTTTCGTTTCTCCTACATCGCATAATACAATACTTTTCGGAACCACCGAAAATTTACATTTTACCATCGGAATTATTGTGAACATTGTTGAAAATTATTGTTTAACGCATGAAGTTTGAATGTTGTGGCAAATTAAACAAATAAATTGCCATACAAGTCGGAAAAACTTGCATGCAAGTTGGATGAAATCGTCAAATTTAGCATTTTCAACAGTAAATATCTCTAAAACTAGACGTGCTATGATATTTTTGAAAACGGCAATGCATTCAGCAACCCCCAATTGAGTAAATAGCGGTATTTTGGTGCTTGAGACAAAAACGTGTTCCGCAGTGTTATTTGCGATTCTCCATCAATAATAATACGTTTTCAAGAGTAAAGACAATATTTTTTTTTCCACTTTCTTGTTTTCCTTGATGGAAAATCGCGAATTACTTATGAAAATGGCCCATTTAATTATTCAACTTATATTTTTTTTCATGAAACTTTAGATAATTCGGGAATTGTTACTTCCAGTAAAGTGATTAAGATAATCATTTTGGTTCAGAATAGTTTAAAGATTCTTATTGTATCATCGAAACAAATTTACTTTGATAAAAAAAAATAAAATTTTGACGATCGGCCAAAGTTTGTTCAAAGAAAAACTTTTTATCAAAAGTTTTTCCATCATGGAACATTGTCCCAAACATCTGTTTACTGCCAAGATTCTATAGTGAAAATATGAAAAATATTAAAAATGGGGTTTTTGTGTAATTCAAAATTTTAGTTTTATTTTTGATTTTTATATGAAAATAAATAAAATACTTTTTCAGTGTGTTTTTTTACTCATAGTCTAAACGGTTCACTACAAATTCTTCATGTAACATTTTTCTCATAAATCAAAAGTTTTGGAGTAAGAATTTTTCGAAAAGGTGCATGTAAAAATATAGTAGAGTGGTTCAAAAAATCGTTTTTGCTCCACACCGATCATTCGATTCTAGATCAAATTCTGAGTGTCCTCCCAAAATTTGAGCTCATTTGGATGAAAACTGAGACTGCACAAGCCCTTTAAAGTTTATATGGGAATTACTATGGGACAGCAAACAATTCATTCAATCGGTCATGGTGCTTGCCCATGTGCTCTTGAGGATTAGAACTGTGTTGATACTGTGAGATACATTTATCAGTTACAACTTTTCCGAAGACCGTTTTTAAAACGGATGCCCCAGTAATTAGTTATTGATTTTTGAATGAGTTGTAATACTTTGACTATAATTATTGGGCTGTTCTGCAGGCATCACTGGGTATATGCAGTAAAACATAGTAGCCATGATTTGTGCGTGCTATCTTTCGCGCCAGGTGCAGCAATGTTGCCTGTTCAGAAGTTGAATGAGCACTGCTGAAGAATTTGGGACTGGATATAAATCAATAACTAATTACTGAGGCGTCCGATTTGAGAACGGTCTTCGGCAAAGTTGTAGCTGATGAATGTATTTCACAGTATCAACGTAGTTCTAATCTCCAAGAGCACATGGGCAAATACTATGACCGATTGAATGAATTGGTTGCTTTTCTCATAGTAATTCCCATATAAACTTTAAAGGGTCTGTGCAGTCTCAGTTTTCATCCTGAAGAGCTCAAATTTTGGGAGGACACTCAGAATTTGATCTAGAATCGAATGAGCGGTGTGGAGCAAAATCGATTTTTTAACCACTCTAATATATAGGCCATTTATTTATTTTTATTTATTTACTTGTTCATATCAATGTAGCATAAGGAAAATTCCTTTTAAAGCGCTACAATTAGCTATTTTTGAAGGAATACATTTAACTTAATATTATGTTTCTGATACTCCGTAGTTATTAATTTTGTTGATTCCCCCTGTTGAACCATTTGACGCATTCTTGCTGGAAGCTTTTGAAAGTATTTAAGTTTTTGGTTTCATTTGGTAATTGATTCCAGAATACTATGCCTCTTACAAATAAGGTATTCGCAAAGTGTGCTGTATTATATCGCGGTATTATAAAGTTTCTAGTGCGATAGCTTTGGAAAGGGTTTAAGTTTTCGTACAAGTATGAAGGTGTTGCAAATCGAATAATCTTGAACAAAGTTAGACATGATCGCATTTTGAAAAAATCATAAAATGGACATCCAATCAACTTGGGATGAAAACGTGACACATGAGAAAATCTTGACAAATTATAAACATAACGTACACAACAATTTAATGCTATTCTGAGTCTGTCTATAGCTCTGGCAGAAGCATTTATAAGTAATACATCACCGTACATGAAATGCGGAAGCAGCAATGATTTGAAAAGTTGTAATTTTACTGAAGTTGGTAACATATTTGATGAAATTCTCAACAATCTCAATCCGCTATAAATTTTGCTGCACATATTATTGACGTGACTGTCCCATTCAAGATTATTTTGAATTATGAAACCTAGATTTGATGCCTTATTAACGTACTCCAAAAGATCATTGCCTAGACGAAACGATGGCAAGGAGTAGTTATGAGTGCTTCTTGAAATAAACATCACTTTTGTTTTAGAAGCGTTGATTTGCAAAAGATTTTCATCCGCCCAACGTATGATGCGAGACAAGTCATCATTAATTAGCTGATACATAAGTGACAAATCAACTTCTTCTAGAGCCAGATAGAGTTGCACATCATCGGCGAACATGTGGATCTTACAATGTTTTAGAACGTTAGGTAAATCATTGATGAAGCAAGAAAATAAAAGAGGCCCAAGGATTGAGCCTTGCGGTACTCCAGACAAAATAGAACAGGTCTTGGAAAAGGCTCCACCAGCAAAAACTGATTGACTTCGATTTGATAAATATGATTGCATAAGATTTACTGCTGGTCTAGAGAATAAAAAATCATAGGATAGTTTTTTTAAAAGCTTGGTATGTGAAACCCTATCGAATGCTTTAGAAAAGTCTAAAAGGAAAAGAAATGCTACACCTTTTCTATCGATAACTGAAAGAATGTCATTGTGTACTTTTAGAAAAGCGGATGTTGTACTGTGACCACGTCGAAACCCTGACTGGAAAGTATGCATGAGGTCAAAGTTTTCGATATGCTCTTGAATTTGATATTTCAAAATCCGCTCAAAGACTTTTGATAAACCACATAAAATGCTAATTGGACGGAGATTTTCTAAGTTTAACGTTTTTGCCTTCTTTTTTATAGGAATTATTTTTGAATGTTTCCATGCTTGAGGAAATTTTGACGAAGATACAATTAAGTTGAAAATATAATGTATGATTGGACAAATGGAAGGAAACAAAAGTTTAATAAAACGTAGGGGAATTTCGTCCAAGCCTACTGCGTTAGATTTTATAGAATTGATAGAAATTATAATATCATTCTCAGAAATTTCGGAAAATCTGAAACCATATACATTTTTAGGTGGCACAGATGGTAAATCCTCATCGAAGGTGAAGTTTGAGCTGAAATAATCGTTGATTTCGTCAATGCTGTTATCGAATTTATCATTACGTTCAGAAGTCTTGGAAATATTTAAATTGTTAATTCTCTTCCACAAATCTTTGCTTGTACTAGAAGCTGAAAGGTTATCTGACACATAATTTGCCTTAGCATTATTAATTAAAGTAGTAGTTCTGTTACGAAGACGTTTAAATTGGTTATGATTGAAAGTAGATCTATTAGCAATCCAAAGACGATAAGCGATATTGCGTTCGACTATTGCATTTGCAATTTCTTGATTGAACCACGGATTTTTCTTAGGCTTTGTTGTACGAACAGGTACAAATTCATTAAACAATCTTAGTAGTTGTAGGTTGAAGAAGTTTAAGGCTAAATCACTCTCACTCATACTATAAAGAAGGTTCCAATTAATGCCATTAAACGCATTTATTAGGTGAGGCACGTTAATGCTACTATAATCACGATATGTACGAGTAGTTTCTTCATTAGATTTACTTATATTGATTGAGCAAAAAAGTACGTCGTGTTTCGAAAAAGCAGGTGCCGAAACTTGATTTAAGTTCAATACAAACTCTGGATTATTGGTCAAAACGAGATCTAATAAAGAACTACCATTATGATGGAAATGGGTGTTCATTGAATTTAAGCATTTTAAGCCGTAATTGTCTAAGCAACTTTTAAATCGTTCCGTTTTACTATCCGTTTTGTTCCAGTTAGTATTAAAATCACCTAATAATAAAACATTGCGGTACTGCAGAGAAAGATCACCCAATTTATCGAATAGGAGTTCCGAACAATCTGTTCCTGGAGGATTGTAGCATACGCATAGCAAAAATTTATCATAATTATGCATAATCTCTAAAAACATAAATTCAGTGCGGCTCATGTGACCATTTCCAACCATAGCTTCTGAAACAGAAAGAAGTTTACATTTTAAAAACTTTTATAATATATACAAACACCCCCACCACGACTGTGAATTCGATCATTTCTAACAATGTTATACCCTTCTACTTCAATGAGTGAATCAGGAATGTTATCCGTGAGCCAGGTTTCACTTAAGCAGATTACATCAACTTTACTATTATGAAAACACAATTTGAATTCTTCAAACTTACTTAATTCACGTGCACAAATACTTTGAATGTTTGCATGACAAATATTGAGGTAGTCTGAATCCAGCGCGCAATTCATCACAACTCGTGGAATACACACATTTGTAGAGGCATTACTGAAATTTTCACCCGGCATCGTAGTAAAGTAACAATCGATCAAACCAGCATAAACACGTCGTGTAACCCAACCCTGAGGAATCAACAATCAAAAAGAGCAATGAGTAATCATTCATTTTACAATAATTCAATAGTTCAATCATCATATTCAACACATTCATAGTGAATCTACCGAAGATCAGCATCAAATTAATTTCTTAATGGCGATAGAAAAGCATCCAAGCAGCAATCAATAACGATATCTAACAGCAACAGCAGCAACAGTATCTTCAACAACAGCAGCAGCATTCATCCCGAGCAGGTCCCCCATTTCCAACAGCAGGTCAAGACTTTTAGGAAAGAAGATTGGAAGGAAAACTCAAGGATGGGAGCCACGGACTAGCTAGGCAGGATTATACAAAAGCTTAAAAGGAAAGGTTGTTTCAAATTTGACTTTCAGGCATGGATGGAGTCATGGAATAAAGGATAGAATACATGGATGAATGGGGAGGATAAGAAAAACTAAGCGGAAGGGTTATAAGCATCTAACTCATCCAACGAACGGATCAGAATAGCGGCATCCTCCGGAGTAGGCTTGATGAATACACAACCGTCCTTGGTGAAAACAGCGTACAATTTGCCTGTGCGTCTCAAGTTGATTGCTTTTCCTTTGATACGACGTGTTTGGTCCGTCAAATTTTCATTCAGGAAGATGCGTTTATCTACGTTGAACCCGATGTGAATCAACGACAGATTACGTACAGTGAAGTATCGTCGGTAAAAGTCGTCCCTAGCTAGTTTGAACGCAAACTGTATAACTATTGGTGGAGTGGCACCGTTTGCAATAGGGATTTTAGCTAAACGCTTTGAGAACATCAGTGGTGTGTTCTGTTCCGAGAAACCTAGAGCAATCGCGATCCTCTGAACGATTTGGCCCACATCTTCGTTAGCAACGTATGGAACACCAGATAATATCAAATCGTTCGATTTCTCGACAGCACTGATTCGTTCCTTGTTTTGATGAACTGAGGTGCGCATTTCGGTCAACGAATCGGATAGTTTGTTGATATTAGACGTACATTCCTCTTTGAACTGGTGAACATCTTCTCTCAGCGTCGATATCTCCGTTTGCAGATCAGTCTTACACACATCTATTTTGGCGTTGGTGGTCTGGAACATATTTTGCATCCGAACGAAGAGATCATTCAAATTCTCGATTTCATCTCCTTCTGATTTATCGAGATCGTCCCTGGAGCGCTTGACATTGTTACCATCATTATTTCTTCCCAGCGGCACAGATAAGTTGGTTTTGCCTTTTACCATTGTGTTGGGTACCACTCAAACAGCAACAGATGTGAAACAATAGCGTAGTGAGTTCTTGAATGTTTGAGGCGTTGTATCAACTTCACAAACAACCGTATCAAAGTGACGGAGATGCGGTCACAAAAAATGTCTTGGAAGGGAGAACTAGTAGTTTGGCGACTAATATTTTATACACCAGGCATCCGCAATACTAGAAGATGAGGCCAGTTACACAGAAAGCTTTTATAGAGTTGGAAAAACAGCAGAAATCTTCCGTAGAATCACAGCCACAGGTTCACTACACACTACTCTCACTCATCCCTTCAGAAACTCTGAGCCTGTTTAAACAAAATATTCTTGAGTCAAAATGATTTTTGATAAATTTTTGGAAAACGCTTATCATACCAAAAAACATGTGCACAATTTAATCCAAATCGAAGATTATCGAGCACGATTTTTTGTTTTTTCGACACATTCTGGGTGGAATTCGTCAGTAACAATCGGAGAATTCAGTTGAAGTATAAAAAATATTTGGTGTAAATTCTAGGATAGCTTAAAAAAAATCAAGGTTATTCCTGAGGAAATTACTAAAGGTTGTAGGTTTGGAGTTTCCAAGGATTTCCTGGAGCAAAATCTTCTAGGCATCCTTTGAAAAATCGATGGAAGAGTTTTCAAGAGAATTGTTCGATAAATCTCTAGAAGAGTTTCTGGAGAGATCTCTGTAGGAGACTCTGAAAAAAAAATCTAAATAAAATCACCATGATAATTCCTGAAGCTTTTCCTCTGAGCCGAAGTTCTTGAAGAGCCTGTTGGACCCGTTATAGTCGCTCCAAGTTTTTCTGGAACTTGTGCCATTTTGCATCACGAATAAATGCATTCATAATTAGAAAAAAGAGACCTCCCATTAAAAATGGATAATTGTTAGAAACTTACATAAAAATCGGAACCAAGTCTCTAAAAAGAAACCTACTATTAGCGTTGTCTTAAGGATCATTCATGGGATCAACATGCTTTATCATTCATATTAAAATATATGAACATCCTTTATATTTATATTCTTTTTATATCAATTTTACTAAGCATATTTGACAAAAATAGACAAAACTGTTTGTCTTTACAACAAGTGAGATTGTTCTACTTTCCTGGATGACAAATTGATAAACAGCCAAAATTCTGTTAATTTGTGTTGGTTTTTTTCTCTATGCATCGAAAAAAAATTTCGGAGAAAAAACTGAGGATTCTTAAAAATTGTTGCATCTTGCAGAAGCTTCATCAAATATTTGATTGAAATTTTTTTAACAATCCTGCAAAAAAAGCTTTCAGACAATCGTCATAATCTGCTTTTCATTTTTGAATGAATGATATCACATATATCACTGGAAAATTTATAAAATCATTTTTTAGAAACTTACTGTGTGAGTTTTTAAGGTATTGCCTTGAAAATCGTCAAGAAATTCAGCAATACTTTGATAGGAAATAGTGATCGTAATTTCAGAAATCGCTAGCACCAATACACTCGTGCTGTATATGACACTATGGGACTAAGTTCCAGAAACTTGTCAAGAATTACTTCCAGGAACGCTTATGGCAATATATCACAGAACATTTACAGGGTTGGCTGTGTATATTTTCTTAGAAACCATCCATTGATTCCAGAATCCAAGAAAAAGTTTCTTGTAACATTTCTAACAGTTAGTTTCTTATCGATATTCTCAATCGTTCTTCATACGAGCTTGTATGTTCAATACACAGAAGATAATTAGTTTAATTTACTTTTCAAGCTTTCCGCTGATTTTGTTTTTGTTGAATCGTGGGTAGGACAATTCTTTGACTGTCCTACTCAGGTGTTTTTGTGCGTAGTACATGTCCTACCTGTCCTACCCACTTCCCGCGCCACTGGTGTAAACATATAATTCTAAATGGTTTTGTTTATTAAGCATACTTGCGAAAACAATGATCAGTTGGATGAAACAAATGTTCAGGTTATCGAACTCGCATTTTCTCAAACCTCTAAGCATGACCTTAACCGAAAGGGTTAAACTCCTACTGAAATCGCCTCAAATCCGAAGAACGCCAACTTAGCGCCAAGGCGATTTTTTTCTCTCACTTTAATAGACGCTCCTAAAGACGGCATAATGATATTAGATTAGCATATAAATGATGATAATTTGCCATTATTTCCTCAACACTTCCTCCTCTACTTGGGAAGGCGATTTCTCTGCCTGGTAAAGCAAGTCAGGGATTATTCTCATCCCTCCGTCCGGAGTGGACTCTTAGCGGGGGGAAAAAGGAGCAAATATAAAGCCGGTAGATAATAACCGCGAATGGAAAACTCGCAGTATCATCGCAGACGTCAGCGTCTTGACCCTTTCATTTGCGAAACGAAAATCACGAAAAGGTTTAATTGTTTCGAGAAAAACGTGATGGGCATGCGGTTTTTCGGCTTTCCTCGCAGATTGTCGGTTGATTGCGATCTAGGTAAATTCGACAATTAGTGTTCTCATACATTCTAACCAAATCCGGGAAGCCGGACAGGTTTCATTTTGTACAAAACCAATCTCAATCCGGTGTGGTGGTCTACAAAAGTTACTACGCCTCGGACCATATCTCCGCATGTAACAATATCGAAACAGCCAGCACAAGATTTCGGGAGTTCACCGTTATGCTGCCGAATTGTGCAACGCCCAGAATACATCTCAATGCGGCGACCGACAAGTGGTAGAAGGATTCCGGAAGGAAGCAACCAACGCGGGTTAGTCAGAAACGAGGGGGCGGGAATAACACCGCGCGTAAGAAACCTCCCATCCTCCAACCCTTCTTGGGCTTGGGAAAAAGGTCCCGGCAGTAAAATGTTATCAGTCTTCCGCACGGTTCCGCAATAATAGTGTCAGAGAGTGTGGAGCTTCGTACCTTTAGGACTTTACTTCATGCTTAACTACTTTGTAGCATCGCGCCTTGGACGAAGAAGGATAGTCGGGGGGAAGGGATTCGCCACGACGACGACGACGCGAGACGGGTAGTTATGAAATTTTATTTTATGTTGAGGCTATATTGCACACTCTGCTGCATGGCAAAAGACATGGTCTGTTCCTAGAGCGATACAACGACCGGCAAATTTTACGTCACACTGTGGGACAGAAACCTATTCGTTTGGTCAAAACCCGCGGTTAGGAATGCGTCTTAGGGCCGATTTCTTCAACTTCGCTTAAGCCGTGAATCACGTTTACTCATGTGATTAAACTAGGTTTAAGGTTCAAGCGATGGTGAAGAAATCACTTTTTAGAAGGGTTTGGAGAACTTCAAAGGGAGTCGCAGCTTCAAGAAGATTAGGACTCACTACTCTAAGTTCTTTTAAACTTCGCTATTTGAAATTTAAAAAAGCTTTGGCTTTTATTGTTTTATTTCCAAAGTTTAACCACCGCATGACTTTATCATAATGAGCATTTTATTGGCTTTTTTCGGTGAACGCGATACTACTTAATGTGAAAGGGAGTAAGAAAAGTAGTCAAAGAATATGATGGATGTAATCGCAAGCGAGCGATGAGAGAAATGAATAGAAGTTGAAAACTAACAGAGGGCCATATATGAACAACACAATCGAAACGACAAATTGTTGCCTAACGTCCTATATAAGTTATTACCATTTTTTTTGTGAAACATAAATCACCCGCATGCCTCGATACTGTTGCAGTCTGTGAGAGTTGCTGCTTTTGAACGCTCTCGTGCCACGTACCAAACGAGAGAGTGAATGTTTACATTCATAGGGCTCTCCGAATGTGATGTGCCACAAACTGTTATGGTTCGTGAACTGTTACACTCACCGAATATGCTTCGATCTTTTTTTATTTATTTATTTATTTATTTATTTATTTTTAGGCACTCCATGCTCGTGGTCACTACTGTGCCGGACTCAGTTGATCTGCAGCTTCTTTATCGATACAGATCTATTTTCAACTTATCTATATTTACATCTAGTTTCGAGCAGGTAGGAGAGAGCTCTGTATTAGTGAGGCTAGCTGCCTGCGAAGAGGGTCAGTTTGTCTCAGTCACCATCTGATACTGACGGAGGATAGATGTGCTCCCCAAAGCACGCCCGCATAAATATGAACCATATTTCTACAGTTTCCTTTATTATCCACACCATTTGCAACAATATCTGGATAATTTCGCACAACCTTCACAAGTTACAATAAACCAACAGTACCGGGAACGGTTTTGACAATCTGGGAAATTGTTATTGCGAAAATCACAATATGGGGAATAGGCGGTTAAGTTATGTAACCATAAAAAAACGCTGATTTTCCCGAACAAATTTAAGCGTCTACAATTTGCCAAATAATAGATATACTATCCATTTTCCCACTCAGTTCACTGTAAGGCGAACGGTTTGAAAATAGTTAAACTATAAAGGCAGAGCGAAAATAAATAACGTATGTGTAATGATTGTTTAACGGTACCTTATAGTATTTTTACCCTATACCATACTGATTTGTTTCATACTCATTCAACTAATAAAATAAAGGAACAAAAAGTTGAATTGTAAATAATTTGTATATTTATACTAGCACTTATTATAACAAAAAACTAGAACCACGAACCATTTGAAGTTGATCAATTCCTGGAAATGTTTCTTTTAATCACGACTACACCATTTCAAAATATGGAAAGAATTGTTAACATCATCTTGCAGAGCTCCTCGGATTCCGATTGCAAGGCCCGTGTTGTTGGACGTTGACCGAGTTTTGCTGCCCTTCCTTCAACCAAAGGAAACCAAATCCTACAGAAAATAAATAAAAGAATCAATATTTTTATTAAATATTTAACAATAATTAACTCTTACCTAATTATTCTGCAGTTACACGGTGATTAAATGTGCTGATTTTGGCCCTGTCTTGCAAAGGCTTATTATTATGAAAAATCTTGTTCGTTGATTGCTGCGCTGGTCGATTTTTGATTACTGGCGAGCGAGCGGCGATGAATCTTGCGGAGACGGAACAGCACGACAAACATCACCAGTTCCGGTCCAAGCACGATCGCAGTGTTGGGCAAGCTGTGTAATCGCAGACTCCAATTCCAAAGGAACCTTCATACTTTATTTTAAAATATTTCCTTCGTTTCACGCGTTCAATTTCAATTTCGGTTCACAACTTTTTTTTTCGCTTTTTCTACGTCAAGAGCAAAACAAACGTAGCACGCTTAAAAAAATTTACATTCAATTAAACACAGCCACGAAAAATTTGTAAAACATTCGAAGAAAAAAGTGGAAATGACATTTCAATTTCCATCCATTTATTCAAAATTTATATTGCACACTCGATTATACTATTTTTTTTGTTGCGATATGTGAAAGTCAAATGAAAAAAAAAATCTGAAACTTAATCAACATCAACCGTTCCTCAAATGTTTTAAGCGTGTGCAGCGAAGTGATGAAAATTTATACCAATGCGTGATACAGTTTGCCAAATTGTTCAAAATAAGTAACATACAGTAAAAGCATACATGTGGTAGTGTGTTGTGCAAATATTAATAAAAACCATTTGCCAAAAGGAAAGGATACATTTCTACTGTATCTCATGAGCCTCTATCTCTATACCATTTAACAGTATCACGACACTGTAATAAATTGTCACTGTTCAGCATGGATTACTTAAACTTTTCTTTATGGTCCAAAACACGGAGATCCGTACTGTTCAACATAAAACTGACGGTTTGTGAAACATTAACGTTAACAGTAAAAGGCAAAATATTGTTATAAATGTACGGCAAAATGTATTTTTCTATGCGGGCGGTCCTCCGTGAGGCGTCTTCTGATTTTTTTGTGGAGGGGCTGGGAATCGAACCCATGGCCTTCCGCTTATGAAGCGAAAGCGTTACCTCAAGGCTACAGACCCCCCTTACTTCGATCGGCTTATTCGGATCAAAATCCAAACACTGCCTCCCACACACAGAACGAGCTGTAGAATAAAAATCAAAATACACAAAAACTGACAATTGAATGTCGTCTGACACGATTACATTTACATAAGATTTCAAAAAAATTTGACATATCGGATCATAAACAACATGATATGATAATGCTTGTTATGTCGAATGTTACACACATACGGTGAAACAGTGAAACAGCGTACGACAAAT
Source organism: Aedes aegypti (assembly GCF_002204515.2). Lineage (NCBI taxonomy): Eukaryota > Metazoa > Arthropoda > Insecta > Diptera > Culicidae > Aedes > Aedes aegypti. Next base: position 462,170,993 of record NC_035108.1, read on the forward strand.
GACAGAAACAAACAAAAGCGTACCGTTTCCTATCGAAGTTATCGTGGTCAGGGGCATTCAATTGACACTTTTCTTCCGGCATTCGATTGATCGCTGGTGATTATCGGCAAAATCGTGTCGACTATCGTGATTGCCTGCAACACTAATCGCAACGCGCTGCAGCTAATTTTTCCGTTCATTTCTTCTGAAACACAAATAGAATACATCAATTCACGGGGAACAATGCGCTATATCATAATTCGATGATTATACTGTCAGTCACATTTCCTGTATTCTTGTAGAGATGCAATTCTACCAACGATTTATTGAGCACGCTTTTGGGTCTCTTTTAGCACACGAGAAAGATATCTCACAACACTGTATAAGTTTGACTTCTATTTAGGTCAGCTGTGCATGTTCATATCATGAACAATTTCATCAAAGTACTACGAAGTTTTAAACGATGTTATGTTTGAGTGGTTCTTATCTAATATTTAAAAATTAATCGATAAGTGTAGAAACAGAAGCAAACTTTCCAGAGCTCGCACTTATAACATGATAACCTGGTCAAAGAAGGCATCATCACCTTGAAGTTTATTTAATGTGAGCTTTTGTCTCGTGCAATGCGAACTTTTACCCCAACTGTTGGCGGAGAACAGAAACGTTAAATTCACGGTTTGCGCAGCTTTAAACTACAAATAATACGTTGTGTACCTTAACAATCTATAATTACTTACATTTTCGGTGTTAGCATCAATATAAGATTTTATCTGGTTTTCTCCGGAACAAGCTGTCTATCGGTCTGATGTAGTTGATGTGTTCATAACCGCAATATACGTGATATACTCTAATTACACATTAAATTCATTTTGTGAAACTATGAAAAATCCATTAGTAAAAATGTCAAATTTTAGTTACTATATTGCCATAATTTAGAATACGTAATGGAATTAAGATAGTTTTAATGTGGTTGGGCCTGACAAACTAACAGCAACTGATGCCAATTATCTATCTCTTCATTGCTCTTGTTTATTTTTTATCGTGACTTTAGGATTTTGATGGAGAGACTGCCTTTGAGCAGTGTGGCCAGCGGCAACACCCACTATTGGGCAAAGGTTTGCCTTCGACTTGTGTATATATCTGAACTCACAAATCTAACTTTGTTGTATTTGCCGCATTACTACATTCTACTACAGACGAATTCCATCCAGAATGGGTCGAAAAAAATGAAAATCGTGCTCGATAGTCTTCGATTTGGATTAGATTCGATTAATCGTGATTCTCCATCAAGTAAAATAAGTAAGTGGAAAAAAATATGGTCTTACTCTCGAAAACGTATTAATGGAGAAACGCGAATAACTAATGACAATGACCTATTTTAATACTTAAACAATATTTTTTGCATTAAACTCGATATCATTCGAAAATGGCTAATTCCAGAGAAATTATTAATGTAATCATTATGGCTTAGAACCATTTTAAGATGCTTACTGTATCATCAGAACGTATTTATTTGGACAAAATATCAAAATTTTGAAAATCGACCAAAAGTTGTTCTTAGAAAAATTTTTTTATTAAAAATTTCTCCATCATCAAACTTTGTCCCAAACATTTTTGTATTATCAAGATTCTATGGTGAAAATTAAAAAAAATTAAAATGGGGTTTTTGTGTAATTTGAAATTCAAGTTATTTTTTCAGTGTATATTTTTTTCTTATAGTCCAAACGGTTCACTACAACTTCTTCATTAAACATTTTTCTCTGAAATCAACTGTTTCGGAGTTAGAATTTTTCAAATAAAGAGGAATCAGATGCCTAGCTACGCCTATGAAACTGGGTCTGCTGAGAGAGATCTTTAGACCTACGTAGTTGAGAAATGTGGAGAAGCTACTTCGAGACAACTACTTCGGTACCTGAACCGTTTCAAATCAATGACGTCGGGTCGATAGTTCGGGTGTCGGAGTTAGGATCCAGGTTGTGCAAATAGGTAGTGGGTTGATGGGAGATGTAGAGGCAGATCAGTTAGCTCCGTATGGTCCGGTTGCGCGGTCGCATACTCGATGTTAGAGTTTAAGTTTAAAGTGTTCAATGTTAAATTAAGTAGAAATAAATGTTAACTGTAGTGTGTTGTTTCTTTAAATAAATTGTGTTATTCAATTGTACGTCGCGTGTGTTTGGTAATTCAATATCGTGGAAGGAAGAGCCGGTTTGTGGAGAATTTCGCCAGTGTCGGGACTGTGTATTACCCCATACAGTCCACAAGGGAATCCTCACCCTGATTGGATAGGAGGATGATTGGATAGGATATAATACATCGGTTGGCTCCACATACACCCCGACATTTGGTCCTTCGAACCGGATAAGGGACCCGGTAGGACTTTGGAACTCACAAGCCCGCTCATAATCACCGAAACGCCATCCGCTGGAACGCCATTTGCAACCGCCAAATTATCGCATCAATTGTCGCCTATTGTCGTTGGATACAAAGGATAACGCCATCATCTGTAAAGAACAGAGGACGGTGTCACCATCTTGGACGCTATATCTGGCTTGGACATCAGCACCGTTGGCTATTGCATAGGTCAGTATAGCTACTATATATGTCCTGCCGAAGCTGGACATTCCGGACTCCTTCTAACACTTCTCTATTGGTAACACGGAATCCAACGACAACGACGTACGAGCACCTGGAAATCCCCTGGAATATTCATTGGATCGGAAACAACCATATGCCCTGGAACACACTCTTTCGGATTTTAAGGTTCACATTCGACCGCTATGAAGACATCATTGGACTTCGGACTTGCGCTGGACCTGTTGGCAGTAACATTTTTCTAACGTAACTGCATGAATGTACTATGTATATGTCCAGCCGGAGCAATTCGTGCAAGTACTAACACCACACTTCGATTTTCCTATGCATTGAGAATTACTGGAAGCAACAAGGATTACGTCATCGGGGATACCCTTGCATAATCATCATTCGTCATCGAAGACAACAACATTCGACTACTTCGGGACATCGAGCACGTGCGTTTGGTACGACGTCATCATTACAACATGGTCACCGAGAGAGGCTCTCTGGCATATCATCTACATCGGCAACGGATTCGTCGGACTATCGAGATATCACTTGCTATTGGTGTCGGGCGAGTGAAACACCATACGGAAATCCTGCACAACACATCGATCGAAGAGGAGGCCAGCGTTAATGGTCTGTCAGGTTAGTGAACAATAGTATGTGTTCAGCCAGCCTGGACATTGCAGACTATATACACATTTTAATTATATAATCCTCTTCGACCGGTATTGTTGTTGACCGTTTGCACACTGCATGAGCCCTGAGAACAAAGAACTTGGTTACGTCTGGATCGAGATTCGGTACCTAATCTGCTATTTTGCAGACAACTTTCCTGTAAGGTTAGTTACTGCACTATATGGCCAGCCGAGGCCGACTCATTTTGATACTACATGAATCTATCTCCTTACACATGTTTGCTTGATTGAGATTGTATTGGATTTGGACCGATTTTATCTACCATACTGCTGCACTATACTTCGTGAGAAGGCCAACAGCGCACCGTAGCTTTTGTGAAGGTTTGTGCTACAGTATATGGCCTGCCGAAGTTAGGTTTATTTTGGATACTACATTGCTTATTTTGCACTCTTTGATCACTGCTGTTCGAGTCGTCACCGTGGATGCGACAATTGATCGATCGGTTGGACTGCTAATGCGATTTGGATATTTTGGAATTGGACTTGGATTTTCCTCAGCATTTCGAAACCTTTTGGTCGAAGTGACTGTTCTGTCAGGTCAGTCTTACTGAGTATATGTTTAGCCGAGGCCAGACATTTATATTGCTACTACACCTGAATCTTTTTTCGATTTACCCCGACCGTGTAACAACCAACAATCATCATGCTTGGAGCTGGGAAGTCGCCGAGCCTACGAGCATTGCAGCTCAAGCTCAAGGAGGTCCTGCTGATGTTCAATGATATTCAGCATTTCGTCTCAAAATATAGAGAAGGTACTAGCGCAGTTCAGATTCAGGTTAGATTAAGCAAGGTAGATTAGTTGTGGAAAATGTTTAGCAATACCTTGGTTGAGATTATGTCGCATGAGGATTATGTAGCAGATGAGGAAAGGTATGCTAAGGAAAGACAGCAGTTTAGCGCTCAGTATTATAATATTAAGGCATTCCTTTTGGAAAAATTGGAGCACATCCAACGAGCGGCAATGGATCATTCAACTAATGTCCATGACAGCTCTACGTTGAGCATATCGGAACACGTTAGGTTACCGCAGATCAAATTGCAAACCTTCAAGGGAGATATAGACGAATGGATTAGTTTTCGAGATTTATTCATTTCGCTCATTCATTCTCGTACGGATTTACCTGACGTCGAGTAGTTACATTATTTGAAGGGGTGCTTGATGGGTGAACCCAAGGGATTAATCGACCCTCTAGCAATTACCGCAGCCAATTATAATGTTGCTTGGAACCTGATCACTAAACGTTACGATAACAGCAAGCGACTTAGGAAACGACAAATCCAAGCCCTTTTGAATATGCCCTATATTGCCAAGGAATCGGTTTCGGAACTGCAACCTTTAGTCGAAGGTTTTGAGAGGATTGTCCAGACCCTTGATCAGGTTGTTGAGGTAGCGGAATACAAGGATTTACTTTTGGTCAACATTCTGTCTAGTCGACTAGACCCTATTACTCGTCGATCATGGGAAGAACAGTCATCTACAAAGGACAAGGATACGTTCAAGGATTTGGTTGATTTCTTGCAACGTCGTATACAAGTATTGGCATCGATACCGGCACGATCATCGGACTCCAAGGTTTCATCAACCAATGCATCACGGCAGAGGGCCGTGGTGAAGGCTAGCTTCAATTCTGCGTCACAATCATCTACCAGTTGCGCATGCTGTTCGGAGAACCATTTCTTGTATAGCTGTCCGGCATTCCAAGGGCTGTCAGTCAAGGATCGCGATGGTGTGCTACGGAAGCACTCGTTATGCCGAAACTGCTTCAGATTTGGTCACCAAGGGAAGGATTGTCGGTCGGTCGACTCCTGTCGAACATGTAAGGGTGCGACATCATACACTCGTTTGCTTCAAGCAAAATTCGGACACTGTTTCTACGGTTGGAAATAGTGCTTCAAATTGTCCTCCAGATAACGGAGAGCCATCATGTCCTGGAACGAATACGGTAGCGAGCGTGGCGTTTTCGGAGATATCTGTATGCAATGCAGCAGGGGCAGCATCGCAAGTTTTCTTGGCTACAATGTTAATACTTGTCGAGGACAACGAAGGCAACCAATACGGAGCGCGTGCGCTTTTGGACTCTGGATCCGAATGCAACTTTGTTTCGGAAAGGCTTTGTCAGCTTCTCAAGATGGTTCGATCAAAGACTGACGTCAGGGTACAAGGAATCGGTCAAACTACATCACTGGTAAAACATCAGGTCCAGATCAAGGTTCGATCAAGGGTTTCATCATTCGCTCGGTCGGTGAATTTTCTGGTTTTACCGAAGGTAACCGTTAACCTTCCTACTACTACGGTGGACACTCGAGAATTGGTCATTCCTGAAGGCGTACGGCTAGCGGACCCAGGTTTCTTCAAATCAAGTGGAGTAGACATGGTGATAGGTATTGAACTCTTCTTCAGCTTGTTCGATATCGATCGCAAAATATCGCTCGGAGACAATATGCCCACGTTGATCGATTCGGTGTTTGGTTGGGTGGTGTGCGGCACCATGGCAATGCCATATCCCAGGTCAACTGTAATCTTTCGGTGAAGGATCGTCTTGAAAACTTACTCACACGGTTTTGGGAATACAAAGAGGTCGCAGATCAAATCAAATCTTCACCTGAAGAGACGCTTTGCGAGGAACAATATCAGGAATCAGTCAAAAGAGCTGAAGACGGTAGATACATCGTTGGTCTTCCCTTGGACGGTGTTAAACTGCAGCGACTTGGCGAGTCAAGGGACATCGCCTTCCGTCGTTTCTACAGTACGAAACGAAGATTGGATAGGGATTCCAATTTACGTCAGCAATATGTAGCATTCATGGACGAATACCTACATCTGCGACATATGAAGGAGGTTCAGGAAATAGCAAGCGAAGGTAGCAAACGGTGTTACCTACCACACCATCCAGTAGTGAAGGAAGCGTCCACGACAACCAAGGTACGGGTCGTGTTTGATGCATCCTGCAGGACGTCCAATGGCATATCACTCAATGATGCGCTCTATGCTGGTCCGGTTATCCAGGTGGATTTACGAGCGATCATCATTCGTGGGCGAACTCGGCAGATCATGGTTGTGGCAGACGTGGAGAAGATGTTCCACCAAATTTGGATACGTCCGGAAGATAGGCATCTTCAATGCATTCTTTGGCGTTCTTCACCCATGGAAGACGTCAGAACCTATGAGCTAAATACGGTTACCTACGGAACCAAACCTGCTCCATTTCTGGCTACGAGGACTCTACAGCAACTTGCCACCGACGAAGGTCGTCGGTTTCCATCGGCAGCAGTCGCTGTGAGAGAAGACACTTCACCAGACTCCAAAGATTTATGGCAAATTGCAAGCTACAAGCTGCTTTGAATATTTCAAGGAACTTGCTGATGGGCTCATTATGAGCCCACTGACGACTATTGAAAATAGTAATTGATCATTCTGCCTGGATCTGTTCAATAATTATAGCATATAATTCGTCATCAATAATCCTCGCAGAAATATTTCAAGGATCAAGGATGAATGGAAACAATCAATTATTTTGGTTATAGTTACCGGTTAAACTAATATTTTACAAAACAAGCGAGATGAAACATTCCTCAGATTCGTTTATCACTCAAAGGCTTAGCAGACTCCCTGAGAGTTCAGGGACTATCAGTTGGGAAGCTCTGATTGAGAGCATATGTGTCTTCGGAACATTACTTATTGTTGCTGGTGTTACATCTCAACTGAAATAGAGCCTGCTTCTCAGCTTAATATTTGTATGAGCACTTCCACTGTAACAGTCATTCACTAAGAGCTTGCTTTGCCGATAGACCATTTTTGCATGAGTATATTGTAAGGCAAACACAAATATACACAATGCCCTGGGAAGTTTAAAAAATATGCTTTACGATAAGATCCTCGACTGGTGGGATTCGAATCCACGACCCTTAGTTTGGTCTTGTTGAATAGCTGCGCGTTTGCCCCAGAGTACTAGAGGTTTTGGCCATCCAAAGCAGACTTCTGTCCCATAGTGCGTCACAAGAAGCGCAACAATATATCGCATCATAAAGCACCAACCAAACAGTCGCCCCGCATACTTCAAAGGACCGGCTTCGGACTTTGGGGCGCAAAATCATATGAAGAGCATCTCCTGCGAAATATGTGTGACAGTTCGGTGTATTAAAATTCAATCCTGCGGCGGTTTTTCCGACGATGCACAAATTGGAACTTGGTCTTTCTGTCGGTTTTCTGAAAGTGCTTTTTGGACGATACCCTCAGAGTATGGGGACAACAATGCGTTTATTCTAAATGCACCGGCTTTTTGGGCGATGGTCGTTCATGTCCGGGCACCATTATGGAGACGTATGGCGATGGTTGATTAGAATAAGAGCATTTTCTATGCATAACGGCGGCGGAACAGTCTTCTGCATCGTTGTTTATGAAGAATGGACCGAGGAAGCTTCTGGGATTTTGGAGGGGTTTATTCGCAGATTAGAAAGTAGCGAGGATAATTGAAAACACTGCTGGCGGCAGCTGATCATGGGAGCTACAGATGCTTTTGTTATACAAAATTATATCAGAGAATTAGCTTAAATAGAAGTTTGCGAACGAAAATCACTAGAAACGATGCCATTGGAATCATTTGGAGAATCCGTGTGAACCTTTAGAAATTCCTGTATGAACCCTGGAACGTGGAAGTCACTGACAATTCCTGTTGAAATTTTGATAATTTCAATTTTTAGGTTTATGCAAAAACAGAAAGCTCTCAGTCCATTACTGTGGAAGTGCTAAGCTGAAGAGCACGTTCTGTACCATCGTGAAGAATGGTTGAAGTTTGGGTTAATCACTAGCTTTATAGACGACCTTATTAAAATTATCCAACCATAATAATGTTCAAGAAACACCATCTGAAAACTATTCTATAATTTCAATCAGCGCAGCACAATTCCAGTATCATTGTGTACACACTCTGGCAATAGAATCTAAAACTGAAGATTTCATCCACTCCTTAGCCTCAACTTCCAGCCAAAGCCCAAGTTCACACATATCGAATCAAAAAGGATGCCCTTTTTGTGCCAATTCGAATAGATCTGCAAACACGATTGGTCAGATCGCGTTCCGGCACTTCAAGCCGACAATTTCCTCCCCCACCCTCTGGAGACGTATCCATGGAGAAACCCAGAGAGCACTTGAGAACGGAGAACGAGTGTACTTTAGATCTCGACATATAATCGAACCAATTTTTCGAAACAAAGTTTCAGCTTGGGTGGTTTCCGTTCGACTTCTCACCCTGACCTGGGAATCCTGGCGAAGAGAGGGGGGATGCAAGTCTAGTGGAAGCACGCCATTCGCTTCTTATCTGCAAGGATGCACTGCAGCACCAGGGAAACGCAACTTCACAATTCCCATTCTTGCTGCTCCATAAAGTTCATCATCGTTTCCTCATCGCAGCTTCCGTCTCCTTTTCCCCCACCCACGCTTTGATCCTGCTAGGGCGCGATGTGTGAATCTTGGAACTTATCGGAAGAAATTTCCCAGCCTGAGAAGGAAGCTTCTGGCCTTGTTTCGGGAAAGTCGTCATCGTCGGCACTAATCGAGCGATGCAGCATCCAATGCATCTTCGAGAGCTTTTGCAGTGAGTGGCTCCGATTCGGTATCAACGCGTTGTCCTGGTCGTCGTCTTCTTCTTCTTCGCTCTTGTCGACATCATCCCACCACTCGACTGCTGCTGTAGTCTTCCTCGTCGTCGTCAACTCCGGCGTCGTTTTGATAGGAGCTGATGTGCACTTTCTCGGCGTATCTCTCGCTTCGAAAGACTTACCACAACATCCTCCCCCACCCCCACCTTACAAAAGAACGAAGACGAACGAGCACCAACCACAAACCCGCAACGCAGCCAAAGAAGGATGACGTTAAATATTATTTATAAAATTTCATATCACACAATTTATAATAAAACTGCATCCCAAAGATTTGTTCGACTGCGAATGCGATAAAGATGCGATGGTTCCTTCCTGCTGCTGCCAGAGAGCCTCCGAGGAGTAGCGTGTCTTTGTGTGCTTCGTATCCTTTTCTAGTCCTTCTAGTCCTTGTTGCGCTTTTTGTGTGTAGCTTTGCGAGGAAACATATCTCGGCACACGATTGTCGTCCCGTTGTCGTCGTCCCGTGTTTAGTTTAGTTCACTATTCGGGTGGGTGCGAAATGTGGTGCCCATAAACGACACTTTATTTCCGTTGCAGTAATAGTGCCTGTGAAGGGAAGATTCTCTCCGACAGTTCCCATTTCCGGAAGCTGCAGAAGGAGGTGGATGTGCTGTATATTATAATAATACGGCTGCCGTTTGCTGTTTTGTTGTTCAGATACGGAAAGATGCGACAGTTTAGCCGGCTTGGCAAATCCTTTTATCGGGATGATTTGGATATACTTAGATCTAGTAACTGAAAATAAAGATTCACGGGAAGGGAAATGTACCATTTTGAGATTTATATTCCTAAACATTTGAAGCTTACATCAGAATCAAATGCATTTAACACACATTACGGAAAAATTTGTAAAATCAATGCTTGTTTGGAGAATCAAATTCTAATTTATTGAGTGTGTTGACACACATCGGTTCTAATTCTGAATATGAATAATTGGTATTCAAATTAATAAATATTGCAAATAAATGCATTGCTTAATGGATTTGAATTTGGATAATTATGACGAAAATTCATTTCAAATAAGATATTTTGTTGACCATTGCCATTGAAATCTATTTCTTAAAAACGAATAGTTGAAAAAAAACACAGTCCTCTGAAATAACGAAATTTCTGTTCAATATATAAAAAATATATATTGTACCCTTGCTCGTTGTTATGTTATCCTTCTTCCACAAAACTAGTACAATTTAGTCTATTCAAAACTGAGAACCAAATTATGTAACTTAATCAGGAATTAATTTTATGTAAAACTATTTTCGAAAATTCTTTTGAGGGCTACTGTTTGTCAAACTTCTTAAATTCATTTTTTTTTGTTTTAGCAAATCGGAAAACAAGTAAAAAATATTATAAGAGGGGGGATGTGCTTTACATGCTACGTATTTTCAAAATGGGAGTATCAGCTTTTGTGACGAAATGCTACGAGGGGGGAGGGGTGTAGAAAGTCAGTGAAAAATGCTACGTCATTTATGGACGGCCCCTAAATAATTTTCTCAAAAATCGTAAATTTCGGATTCTACAAGGAAACACACTTAATTTATGGCAATGAGAAGGCGGACTCTCTCGCAAAGGTGGGCGCTGAGGAAGGTAAGATTTATGATAGACGAATTTCACACGATGATTTTTTTGACGTAGGACTACGGCTTTGTTTTCTATATTGGGGTGCACTTTAAAAGTACGGAAAATGAGACATGTAACGAAATTAGGGGAGATTTTGAACGTTAATAACTCAGTTGTTTATGAACCAATTATTACGATTTTAGTATCATTCGATCAGAAATGTATCTACGCATCGTAAGTAATATATCCGATAAGTGAATTTTGTTGTTAAACTATTGAAAATTTGTTAAATGTTGACCCCTTTCTTATCCAACTAATCACGTTCGAGCATTTTTCGACGGTATCGCTTCCCACTATAAAAGCAAACGGGTCCCTGCTTCTTCCCTCAGTCTTCTTTTTGCGGTCGGACTGTGAACACGGTCGAGCGAGTCATTCTCGCTTTGCTTTTGCACCCGCGTCACAGTCCAGTTTGTGTCGTCGGAAGAGGAAGACGCAAGATTGATTTGCGGCGGCGATGACGATGGCATGGGCAGTAGTTTGCCGCTCGGAGAAGCGTCCAAGCCATCGTCATCGCCGCCGCAAATTTATCCGCGCTCCCAGATTTCGACTCGTGATCGATGGTCAAGAAGCAAGCCCGTTAGGAACCAGGAGCCCTCAGAGTTACTGATCCGAGGATGCTGCTAATCGAGCGTCGGACTGGTGAAATCGCTCAAGATTTCAAGAGTGAGCATCGTTTCCGGATTTCGACTTGTGCCAGGGAGTCCACAACCCGTTGCTGTTGTGCGCCATCCACGGACCATGGCAATCAACTGATCAATCCCGCAGTGCTATTTATCTGTGACCGCATCGAGGCTAAGAAAGCCATCGGCCCTTGTCAGGGCCATCAAATTTGTGGAAAAGAGTTGAAAGAATAATATTTCCTACCTTATTACATCTTATATTCTTCAATCAATCTCAAGTTTCGTACAAAATTTAATTTGTCATGAATAATTGATGGCATGACAATTTGAGACTATTCTTGGACGCTGCTGCTGTGCCGTCGGGGTGAGTGCTTAACATTTCACAACGAATGTAAACTAGAGTGGAATTTCAGACAGTGTCTTTGATTTGCCATATTTTATGAAAACACTTCGATTACGAAAATGATCACATGTAACAAAATTGCGACATGTTTAGAATGCTTTTGAAAAGAAATTCTCATTGAACAATTTTCATAATTTTGGCACCATGGATCAGAAATTTACCTTCATATTGAAGAAAACTATTGATTATCAATAGCGAACTATTGAATATTTAGTATTTGTCAACCCTTTCATTCATGTTCGACCAATTTCTCACGCATTATCATTTTTCGCAATTATCTAAGTCCAACTCATTATTGGCACATATGCATTTCCCAGATTGGTCGATTAGAAAGAGAAGAGCACGAATGGGAGGAGCATAATCTGCTAATCTAAGGGTATATAGCATGCTTCCTTCGTTGGATTCGGTTTCATTCCGTTTCGACTTCCGAGCTGGCAAGAGCTCCTCCGATCCTGTGCAGCGACGTGCTTCAAGCTAGCGATCCAGCGTCTGGTGATCGGTGGTCAAGAAGCAAGCCCGTTAGGAGCTAAATTCCAGAAGCTGTCCGAAGAGAAAAGAGCAGCGAATCAAGCGTCGGACTGGTGAAATCGCTCAAGATTTCAAGAGTGAGCATCGTTTCCGGATTTCGACATATTTAGAATGGTTATTAATGGGGGCACCCATTAATCAGAAATTCACCTTCATACTAAAGAAAACTAGTTATTATCAATAGCTAATTAGAGAATATTTAGTAAATGTCAAGCATTCCAACTATTCATGTTTGATCAATTTCTCACGCATTATCATTTTTCGCAATTTTCAAGTAATTTTAAGCCCAACACATTATTGGCACAAACCCATTTTCCAGATTGGTCGACTAGAAGAGAAGAGCACGAATGGGAGAAGCATCATCTGCTAATCTAAGGGCTTAAAGCATGCTTCCTTCGCCGGATTCAGATTCATTCCATTTTCGCTTTCGAGCTGGTAAGAGCTCCTCCGAAACTGCTTAGCGAGGAGCTCCTCGTAGCCAGAAGCCTGCTGAGCTGTTGATCAGCATCTGGTTTATGAGATTTCGGCTCGTGATAAACTCATCTGTGGTGCAGTCAAGAATCAAGCCCGTTAGGCATCATTACTACTATTATTAGACAAATCGAGCGTCCGGCTTGTGGTATCGCTCAAGATTTCAAACTTAAGCTACGTTTTCAGATTTCGACTTCAGCCGTGTGATCTAATACCTGTTGCTGATGTGTGCCATCCACACCACGAAACATTCAACTGGTTCGTCTTGTAAGCAGAGAACTTATACAAATTTCTACACTTGCGTTGGGGATTCTTCGTTTAACCATGGCAATCAACTGATAACATCCTGTAGTGCGATTCATCTAAGACAGCATCCGAGCTAACAAAGCCTTTGGCTCTTTTCAGGGCCACCAAATGTGTGTAAGAGAGTTAACAGAGTAATATTTCCGACTTAATGTATCACATTGCCAAGCAATGAATAATATTTCTCTCAAACCATAAGATCAACAAAGCGATGACTGAAGCTTTCATTATAATCCTCGAATAAAATCCTATAGATACATTGCTGTTAAATATTCTTTAATTAGAATTACTTAGATTTTGCTTCAGCATGCTGAACAAGCCTCAATCACTACTATTCTTTCCAATGCTACCATATATTTCATAGGAGGTTACTATTATAATTTCAAAATAATCATACAACCTGAAGTGAAATTTCACATTTTCATAGATAAATATGACGAATTCATCGGATAAAGATAATGTATATTTGGGACATGATTAAACGTACACTTGGCTGCAAATCGTTATATACATAAATATTCACGAAAGTTTCAAGCACTGAAAACAGTATGAAGTCAAAACGAGCAACAAGAATGACATAAAATTCAGTTAAATTAACCATCGTGGTCCTACGCCACCAGTTCGTACAACCCCATAGGGATGTACCCTTATAGTTTTCATTTAGTACGTCAAAGTTCTCTTGGCTAAATGGCCAACTGGGACGGTGGTTACATTCCATGGTTCCTAGAGTTTCCTTGCGAGCCTGGTGAAAAGGTTTGGACGTAAGTCGAGATTTCATTCGCGTGATGTCAAGACTTATGTCCAACCATTACTCGCTAGATGCACATCTACACAGAATTAACCTCGCGCTGAGCAATGTTTGTAATAGGTGTGGTTCCGGTTATGGTGACATCGATCACGTAGTTTGGCAATGCCCGGATATGGACGCCTCCAGAGCGCAACTTTTGGATACCCTTGTGGCCCGAGGTAGACAACCCTATGTTTCAGTTAGAGATGTGTTGGGCACCCGCGATTTCATTTATATGGTCGCAATTTACGATTTCCTTCGCCTGTCTTGTATTAAAGTTTAATTCTCTTGTGTTCTCTTCTCCAGATTTTTTTTGTGTGTTTTGTGTGTAATGGATTGAGAATCCTGGCCATCCGGCAGACGAAGACCGGCAAGAATTCGGTACCAACGCCATGATACGTTAATCGAGCTACCACAATATACCTCCCGGATGAGCAGCAGAGAACCCTGATCCCAATCCCTACCATGTCCTTCCTTCAAAAATTGTGACCACTAACCTCGAGTTGCCACGAGTACCCTGGCTCCATTCCGTACTAATTTTGGTACTAAAAAGTAAATAAATTGTAAATAGTACAAAAAATGAGTTTCGGCTCCTTAGAGCGTTAAACGCGATTAAGCCCCAAAAAAATGAACTAGATAAAAAAAAAGGAAACACACTTTTAGTTCTATATAAATTGGAAAACGGTATAACTCAGGGTGCTGTTCTAAGCGTAAATTTGGTTCTACTAGCAATTGAGCATATGGTTCCGGGTCATTTGGCCGAATGCCGTTTGGCCGAATGCCATTTGGCCGAAAGGGTAATTTGGCCGAACGCCATTTGGCCGAATGCCGTTTGGCCGAAATTAAAAATAATAGTGAACTACAGTTAGCATGGATTTGTAATTAATTTCTAAGAAATTATTCTGCTTATTCTTGAAGAGCGATAAATCACCACTGATATACGAATAATTAGCTCTTTAGAATTAGTTTCAGAAACAGTCAATGCTGAAAGTAGAACGTGCTTAATGTCCTTAATCATTCACTTCCTTGCTAGGGGTAAGAGCTGCCAGCAGAGGTTTTCGCATCGCGTTTGTAGTCTTGTAGGCCTCTGACAGTATCTAAAACGGTTCACAACTTAATCGTCATTCTGCTGGATTGGGTTGCTTCGATCTCTCGAATCGTACTAAGTAAAATATTTCAAAGTTCTAGCAACCACAAGCCTTTGTTTTTTTTTGAACGGAAAACCAGTGAGTTTCTTCGACGTAAGTGTTCACTGTGTCGTTCGGTTTACTGCTTAACGCAAGCAACGATACAGAGTTCAGTCCACACGTTGCAATCTTAATCTTGGAGGAGAAAGACATCGCACATAAGTCAACCGTTGTATTAACAAAATATATTTTGAAAAAGACTCTTTATGAACAAAATTTCAATAACTATGAAAACAACTTCACTCTTAACAGAATAGCCTATGATCAAAAGAAGGAGAAATCTCTTATGGAAGTAAAGCACGCGTAATGCATATATTCGCTTTATCAGTATAAATACAAAGAACTGCCGATGATTTAACCCTCTAATACCCAAATTTTTATTTTCAATCTAAATATCATTTTTAGTTATTTAAAATCGTTCTAAACACGTTTTGGGCAATGATTTATTATTATTCGCAAATCTATGAATTTTGGTTTTTGATTTTTATAATTTTTATTTTTGAACATCCCTATCCTTTTTCATTTTTTCTTGAAGCCTCTTCTAATTACTGATTTTTGGCAATACAGTCACCTCTCCCTTACTCGATATTGAAGGGACCATCGAGTTAGGGAGGTATCGAGTTACAGAACACAAATCCAGTGCAAATGCGATCCAAGGGACCATCGAGTTAGCCATGAAAACCAACTTTTACTATGGTTCTCTAACTCGATATCGAGATACGGAATATCGAGTAAGGGAGAGTTAACTGTAATAAAAATTCAAGTTTTCAAAGTACTTTAAAAAATATTAAATTAATTTTTTTTCCTGGGATTTTTTTATTTTCCGTGTAATTAACCAAAAAACAGGTTTGAAATTATTTTAATACCACCAAACTCTTTTTCTGTGATAGGTTGATCGTAGAAAAATATAAAAGGTACGATTTTTTATATTACACGTTGATTGAACCCCAGGCATTTTTAAATTATATAAGAATACAATTTTTTAAACAAATTTCAAAAATACAAAAAAGTTTCAAAAGTCATTAAAAACTTTACTGATATGCGTGTTATGAGTCAAGGTTTAAACCAAAAATAAAATCATTTTGATTTTCGAGCAACGAGAAAATACACAAAATTCCAAAGGCGGGGTTAAAGAAGGTAAAATTCCCAATGAAAATATAAGCTAAATTATTGCCGATATGAATGAAACCAGTATAACTCGAAAAACAAGCCTATGTTTAAAAGAAGGATAAAATTATGATGAAATCATTATTGGGCCACATTTATGAATCCTACACAGTCAGCGTTTGACTGACGTTTGACCCGTTCGGCCAAATGGCATTCGGCCAAATGGCGTTCGGCCAAACGGCATTATGCCAAACGGCTTTCGGCCAAATGGTCGGACACCGATCATGTAACCCAGAAATCGACTCTTAATGTAAAATATTGCTTTATGCCGATACCATAGTGATGTATATGACATCGAACTTCTTGAACACTCAATTAAGAAACGAATCCAATCTTCAATCAACAAAATCAAAAATTGGCTATCTAATCACGGTTTTAGAATATCAATATCGAAAACATCTTCTTCTTCTTTCTGGCATTACGTCCCAACTGGGACAAAGCCTGCTTCTCAGCTTAGTGTTATTATGAGCACTTCCACAGTTATTAACTGAGAGCTTTCTATGCCAAGTGACCATTTTTGCATGAATAATAATAGTGAAAGCCGATTTTCATACAAAATGCTCAACTTCGGCATGCTGTAACTTTGCTTCCATATGAGCAATCGGCATGAAATTTTGGCAGAGAACTACAAATATACTCAATTTTATTATCACAAAATTACTATTATTGTGAGCGATTTCACCTGTTGCTTAACTTTTTAACCGGTAGTGTGAAAATTTCCAAATTTTGTAATACTGAGGTTGAGTATATTTGTAGTTCTCTGCCAAAATTTCATGCCGATTGCTCATATGGAAACAAAGTTTTACTACTATTATTCTGAACACAACTATACGAAGATATACTCTATGCCCTGGGATGTCGAGAAAAATTCCAACCCGAAAAGATCCTCGACCGGTGGGATTCGAACCCACGACCCTCAGCTTGGTCTTGCTGAATAGCTGTGCGTTTACCGCTACGGCTATCTAGGCCCCTATATATCAAAAACATCTTGTGTTCATTTCTGTAGAAGGAGGAAACACAGCACAAATTTGGTTTTCCATATCAATGATGAAAATATAAAGGAAGATGAAGAAGTAAGGTTTCTTGGTATGGTTTTTGATAGAAAACTATCGTGGCGAACCCACATTGCAAATGTTAAGAAAAGATCTTTAAAAGCTATGAATATTATTAAGACACTAGTGGTCCCGGCAAACTTCGCCTTGCTATCATGTATACTATTGAAAAACGCTATGGATCATCCCATACAAAATGACAGTTCCGTTCACGCTCATTTTTCCGACTTTCCCGGTACTAGGACTCTTAGACGCACAAACACGTCGGAATCCTTGACGAGTAAAACGGAGGAAGAATCATTCAAATCTGTTGACCCGTTCGGAAGCAATTTCGTGACATACAAACACCATTCCATTTTGATTTACATAGATTGTCAAACATTGAATGGGGATCTGATCGAAAAACAATACTATTGTGCTATCACGTTTAAAGTATGGAGACTGTGTATATTTCTCAGCTTCATCAAACCTTCTGAAATCTCTAGAGTCCGTCCATCACAAAGGTCTTCGCTTAGCTAGCGGAGCCTTCCGATCATTCCCAGTAGTTAGTATTTAGTGGATGTTCGGATCTCAAACACATTTTTGAAGCAGCTTCTAGTGTTGCAGCTCAAAACTGTAAAAAAAGTATATTAGTTTCATAGTAACCATTTTGTTCTAACTCTAACATACATGAGTAGTTTTTCACTCCTCGCTATCACTTTCCAAACTATCTCCAACAATCTCTCTATACTATCCGCAACTACAATATACAATCCCGGTAAGTATTATTTCAATAGTTTTTATATTTAAATTTTACCTTCAACCGTACTGCTAATCCACTTTAATCGGTTAAGGTGAAACTCCATTGAATCCACAAATTTCTGTATACAAGTAGTTGTACACAAAAATATAATCTCATATTTGCTGATAATAGTGAACATATTATAAATCAGACATCGTAACCTTCAATATTCCTGGCAGCACTGCACACGAGCCACTGACTTGAAATCAGAAAAATGAAAAACAAAAATAAAAGCGAAAAGTGGTGATCGGGTGATTGTTTTAAGCACGGTGTTGTCTAGTTTTTAGTTGTTATCAGCAGAAATCAACTAGGAAGCGTTTTTTAAAGAACTAGTAGTGGAAGTAAACTGTGTTGGATGTGCTACGTGTAGCAAAAATGATGTAATTGAACAGAAAGTGTCCTTTGTTCGCGGGTGCATACGTGTAAACAAACATGGGAAAGTTTGTCGTTCGTTTTCAAAATTAGCACGATTTGTGAAAATTCGACTAGTTACTAGTTACCCAACTATGAAAATGTAACGTTTATAGTATTCTGATGTCCCGTTAGAAAGTTGGAAGAGATTACTTGAAAGTAACTGAAATATTCGAGAAAGAATGTGGAACGTCGGCATATGTGTATGTATGTGTGAGGAAGCCATCTTCACTGCCATGACAGAGATTCCATCCTATATTGTTCGTTTTGTTGACGAATAGATTGTCGTGCAAATTTTCAACGTGGGGAAATAAATTCTCACACGTCAGTTTATATGGCACTTTAGCAGAAGCACGTACCTTGCATGCAATGCACAATCCAACAGTGTACGTTACATGTGCGTTATGTGTTGGTTTCGTTAGCTACGACGCCATATGGCAAACATGGTGGGAGAATATTATGGTGAGACAAAATTTTATACCTGGTACAAGTTGTGGAACAAACATTTGAAAAGGGCCCAAGAGGTCTTAAGCCTTTTTTCAGAAACGTTGTTGTTGAGCCCTTTAACCCGCCTACGCGAACAATACCACTATCAGGAAGAGTTAGCTGTTCCTAATAGCGGCATTGGTGAGCGTGATCGAGTTGAGTTGGGCTCAACAGCGTGTTGCAAAGCTGTGAAGCTCAGAATCGTTGTTGGCAAGCGGGAGCACCACGAAGAACCTTGCATTCCATTCTGACATTACTATAGGAGTGAGGCGTCGAAGTTGTGCCATGCCTACTAGATCGTTTGATGTCCGATCCGATGTTACATTCTCGGAGTTCTTTCAACAGGCTTTTGATTGTCAACCATCATAACAGGGTTGGAAGACAAGATCTATGACAATGTTCATTCAGTACCACACTTCAAACCTTTTTTTTTTCCTGAGAAGAGGGAGGATCTTCTCAGAAAAAAAAAAAGGTTTGAAGTGATGAGTTTTCACATCGTTTCCGTCATCACGAAAGCTTTCAGGAATTCAGGATGTATATTTCACATCGCTAAGAACTTCACCGATGTATACTGTTTCATATTTCAACTGTTCACTTGTACATGCGACTTTGAAACATTTTTCCGCTGTAGGATACCCACGCAATCAGAACGGCGTTGAAATTATTGATCGGTTGAATGTCGTTTCATACATTAGAAACGGCAAGCTAATTATATGAAATGACATATCTAAGATGAATTTTGGACAAAATATTGCTATTAATAAACTGACATATATGCGTTCAACCGAGTAGCATCAGTGTTTGACTTTCAACTTGTTGTACATTCAATCCACTGTACTTTCACGGAAATACTCACTCAAAGACTTGTTTGACTGTTGTTACTTGTTTTGATATAACATATCTACTAAGTTACTAGCCGTCATTGGGCTTACATATCTTATTCTATAGATACAGTCGCGCATGCATGTGAACATCACTTTTATTAGGAACCAATTTGTGACAACTAGTCGCGATAGCAAGTGTACACCACCATTACTTAGAGCAAATATATGACCACCAGTCGAGTTAACAACATAAATAGCAGTTACTATGAACAAGTATGCGACCACCAGTCGCGGTAGTAAGTATACACCACCATTGCTTAGAACAAATATGCGACCTCCAGTCGCGCTAGCAATATCAATAACATTGATTGCTAGGAACAAGTATGCGACCACCAGTCGAGTTAATAACATATTCATTGCAACCATCTGTCGCGTTAAAGACAACCAAATACCAAACCAAATGCAACCACCAATCGCGGCAATAATATTTTTTTAATTGCAACCACCAGTCACGTTAAGGACCTTTTTTTTTGCATTGCATACACCAATTGTGTTAAGGGTATTTTTTCCATAGCAACCACCAGTCGCGTTAAGGATATTTTTTTTCAAACATGTTATTTTTTTTTTAACATTGCATTTATTTAGAAATAGTAATGAATTAAGTAGATTTGAATAGTTTGGATCTCACCGGTTATCGACACAAAATTCACAAATTTCATCGATTCAGTATGCTTCACACTTTTGTTCGTTAAACATTACGGGATACACAATGTTCTGATGCAAATAGGAAAGAAAACAATCATGTGCATGATAGGTCAAATTTGACCAAAACATCGATAATACTGAATCGATTAAAATTCGATTCGTCCTTTGTATCGATTTTATTCAAATCGATTCGATTTCTTCACTCGTAAGCAAATTTACAAGCACAACGACTCAAAATAAGATCAAAACCCTCGTATTAGGATTTCATGTTGTTTCAACATAAAAAAATCGATTAATTGGAACGAAAAATCTACTTTTGGAACACCAATTCAAAATCGCCCATGGTTAGGAATATTTGCACACACTTACATTCATTTTTCACTCTATTTTATTTTATTGAAATAATTTTGTTTTTATTTGAAAGCAGGAGAGATAAGATATAGAAATCTGTGTATCATCACAGAAGAAACGATGAAATGATCACATACAACCAAAGCGAAGTTTTATTATTATTTATATAGAAATTAGCACAGTTGATAAATGTTACGGGAGTTTTTTTTTCGATTGAAATTACTAATTGATAAGTTATACAAATTGATTAATAGTCATGAAAACTACTAATAACTTTAACACTTCACTTCTCTTTTGCAAAATCACATTATTTTACAAATTATACTTAATTATACGATATTTTTTATACACGTTTTGTACGGATATGTTCAATTGACTTCTGCAAAAAAAATAGTTCAGTTCCTAACGTTATTCTTTTTTCCGTTCAACCTATAGGGCAAGTGTACCATTAGTGGTGTACCTAAGGGAAAACTGCTAAAACACGGTGTTAAGATCATGAAATATATGATTTTAACGTATCATTCGATAGATCTCAAATCCTTCTATCATTCAAATGTATAAAAATCACGATTCATTTGAAATTTCCCTGCAAAAAGCCTTGCACCAATAATAGGAACACTGTTCCTTTAGTGGAAGTATATTTTAAGGATGGTTCCTTTAGTGGCGCAAACCATTGATTTCTTATGGGACCCTCCACTATGGGTACTGATGCACCACTATAGGTGCAAAGGAGCAAAATAATTGTTTTAAATGGTTTTTCGGTTAAATTTCATGAATATTATTCGATTACTTTTATCATTTTCGCATCGTACATAATACAAAAATATCACATAATCATTTATTAGCGCGAAACATGCCAAAACACACTACCTCCACTATTGGAGCTACCTCCACTAAGGGAGCGTTTGCCCTACAGAAAATAGGTCCCTGATAAAAGCAAAATGCGCACTTAGATGAATCAGCTCGAAATGATCATAATCTTTGAATCGGATCAAATAGATGAAACACTTTCTATTACATTCAAATATTTCCATCGAAGCAATCTGTTTGAATTCAAATGCAAAACAAAATATTCACTTCAAAGCCTGCATCGCGCAGCTCAAATAGTTGAGGTGATGCTGGTGTTCAATAAGAGCAACAACAAGAACAGAGAGAAACATTGATGCTTCAGCGAGTAGTGAAGCGGCTAATGCATATTAATGTCATATTTCCTCTTCAATCAGTTTTCTATTATTCATAGAAAATACCACATTGCTGTTTACTTACAGATGCCTTTTTATCAGATTCAAACTTCACTCCACAATCACTCTGAATACATATTTTCACACGCGGTTTAAGAAGCACTCAACACAAACACATTTCCTAGTGGACACGCCCGCTTGCTATCGAATCCAGGCTCTCCAGGAAAAACGAAAATTTATTTAAAACTCCTGGCAGAATCGCCAAATGTGAAACTCAGAATCGTTGTTGGCAAGCGGGAGCACCACGAAGAACCTTGCATTCCAATCTGACATTACTATAGGAGTGAGGCGTTGAAGTTGTGCAATGCCTACTAGATCGTTTGATGTCCGATCTGATGTTACATTCTCGGAGTTCTTTCAACAGGCTTTTGATTGTCAACCATCATAACAGGGTTGGAAAACAAGATCTATGACAATGTTCATTCAGTACCACACAAAAGCTATTGTTTACCAATGTCAATGTGCCCTTTTCGAATGTTTGTCCAGAAGTAGTTCCGAAACCAGGGACTCGTAACCGCATGAAAAGCTTTTGTCTGAAGAATGTATAATCTAAAACTCTCTTACATATTGGAACATTCAAAGCAGAATCTCAATTAAGAGAATCAAAAAAGTAGATTTGAGTATTGTACCTTTCAATTCCGCTTTTTGACAGATACCCGTATTTCGACTACCACTTGTATCCTTCTTCAGTTTCAGTTCGGTTCTCGTATGCACTGGATAAAGTGGATACGAGTAACTGACACTGAAGAAGGCTACAAGTGGTAGTCGGAATACGCGTATCTGTATTATTTACTTGAAGAGATGTTTTTTGTTATTCTGCATAAAACATGTATATGAAAGGAAGCAAAACTTAATTTCTCAGTTCCAGTAGGGTGCTATTCATGATCAAATGAAACATGATTGAGAACATTTCAATTTTTCTTACAAAAATATTTGTTTGCCACGGATGAAGTAAGCTTTGCAGGAAAAGAGAATTTACAATATGTGTGGAAAAGAGTACATTTCTCAGGTAAACAGGTTTCCTACTAGGTCTTGGTTACTATTTTAAAGCAATTCTTTAATAAGTTTAGTTATTACGTAAAGTCTCTAAAGTCACTTTTTTGTCTTTATCTGCTTCCAGTGAAACCTGGTGCAACATTTTAGATGTTCCACAGAATTCCAGAGACTTTTGCGCGACTATTCCACAAGTTCTTAACGATATTTTTCTCAGATCTTAAAGAATTCTTCAGGAATTCTAGTAATTTCTGCAGAGATTTTTTAAGAAAATCGTACAGCACTCCAACTTTACTACCTCTAATAGTTCTCACAGATATCCCACGTAACAAATGTTGTTGAATTCAATCAATGCATAATTCATTCAAGTGAAATATGCATAAGAATGGTTTGTTAAATTTAGCAAAAATGTTTGTTGGGATTACTTTGAAAAAATTGTAGCGATTATACCAAGATTTCCTCCAGATGTTTTTCTACTGATTTGTTCACCGATCTTTCCAGTTAAGGAGATTTATTAGATCCTACAAAAAATTTTCCACAAATGTTTATTTCAGAATTTCGACATTTTTTCAAGAACCCCGCAATAGCTCCTAGGTCGATTTATTTTCATTTTAATAAGGATTTCTTTAAATTAATTGTACGAGTCCCAGGATGTGCTTCAAAAATTTCTTCGGGCGTTATTCTATAAAATGTATTCTAATCTTATCCAGTACTTCTTCAGTAAATTCGCGCTGCGATTCCTCATTGAGTTCCACATGATATTTTTCTCTGGATTTCTCCAATATTTTATCAAAATATTATTAGTTGCGCTGGTGGCTGACCAAATAAAATAAATAAATGAATAAAGCAAAAAAGTGGCTTCTATCCTTTCAGGCCCCTTAAGCCTTATCACCAGGATAGTTAAAATGAGAACGCACATTTTCCATCATATTGATCCATCACAATTCACAATCAGCGAACAGGAAGCTGTACCGGTAGGAATTTGATTATTGCTCACGAGGCTTTCGAAGTACTTCCTGTGCAGGCTGAGAGTAATCGTCCTCACGTGTGACTTACGTTGCCTCTGCTCGAAACACGACGTGGTAGATTTGCTTTCCCCATTCGCATTCGATGTTCTCTAACTGCAACACATCCAACATCGTCCTCTTGTTTAGAATCCACAAAAGAAACGGGGATTGGACAACCCGAATTTTGCCTCTAGCAGTGCACTGCTGCAACAGCCAGTGCAGTTGAAGAGGACGAGTTGCAATTGCGACTCTGCAGTTACATATCATCCATACACATGGTGATTGCGTTGACGACTCCGACGACGACGACGACGACAGTGGGATGTCAACGGCTACGACGACGTAATGACAGATATCAATTGAATTCCAACTTCCGCTCCACTGATCACCGATTTTCGAGGTTGGAGGGGAAGAACTTTTTAGACTACAGCGAAACTTCTATTGACGTATTAAGTACAGGCTACGTAAATAGAATTTTCAGCAAGTCATTATATAGGTAAATGGAATTTTCGTTACGTGAATGCAGCCAATCATTCCGTGGTAACCAGTTCTTCAGATCTTTTAAAGTAACCATTGATCTCTCGGTTGAACTAAAGATCTAGACTCAATGGAGTTTTTAGATAACCTCATGGCTCTTGGACTCTAAACTTGAAAGAATAGGAACCTTACTCATAAGCTTTCCTTAGATCTCTGGTTACGCCTGTAGATATAAAGGCCTTCATTCAAAAACGTTTTTGGATATCCGTAGAAAACGTTGATTTCAAAACCTGATAGTACATTATTGGTTGACCCTGTTTGGGTGTAAACCTTATCCATTAACGTCAGAAAGTTCACTGGTTACGCGTGCATTTTAGAAGTCTGAATTCAAAAGAATTTACGTAAAAAGAGGCTTCAGTGTATCAGCAGCCCCGGTGATAGCGAGCGCGCAATTTCCAATCCACATAGACTCACATGTATGACTTCGCCGCGTGGTTTGCATTCGGTTGTTCGCCACATCTGATCCGTCCATCCATCCATCCATCGAAGCCGCAGTTGCAGACAAAGTGTCTGGCCGGGAAAACGACGGTTTGTTTCTTTTTACAATTCTCGGCGATTGACTGGACTGAGCAGAGCAGAGCAAAAAAACGGAGACGAACACTTCGTTATCTGCTTTCCCGGGAATGAATTGGTTCGTTTGGGTAGTCCTAGTTCCTAGCTCGGCACCAGATTGGGACAATTGGCAGTTGCAACACAGTGGCGACGAGAGACTGATGTCATCCAGAGGACTGAGGCCTTCTGACTCTGGAACAGGATGTGTGATGGGATGATTTTTTGTCAGTTCTCATCCTAAATAATAACAGCTTCACAACCGGTTGTCAGTCAATAGTGAATTGGTAGATAACAGTTTGTTCTGAGGCTCTATGGGGCGGTTAGGTGCGAGACAATGGTGGTAAAAAGTCATGTAGAAGGATTTGAGATAATACTGAGCGAATGTGCAAAGTTAGCTCTGGATGATATGAGTAACAGGGCCGGAAATTGTGATACTGACAAGGGAATGGCTGTTAAGCTACTTTGTTATTGGTGACTGTCGTTAACAATTTAATTTTTTCACATAACTATGATAATTTTATGATATAGTTCCTATTCTACAGATTCTGTATTGCAATCCAACGGATTTAGAAGAGAGTGATTTTATGTTTTCTTTTTCCTTGCATTACACTGGTATGGGCATGTCTGCCGAATTGGTCATTCCCGAAACGCAATCAAGATTACGACCGCAAACCAACTGAGAATGCAAAAATAAACGTTTTTCATTTTTATAGGTCGCAACCGGAGTTAGATTCCTTTTCCCCCTCCCTTTGGTGCCTCAAAAGAAGGATTGCGGAACCTTCCGCTTTTCCACCCCCACCCAAGTCGCCAAAAGGTAATGGAATTATCCAAGGACTAACAGACCACCAATGTCATCGCCACCATCATCATCGTTGTCGTCGAAAAAAAAACGACATTCGCCAATCCTCCGACCGGGGCTAAAAGTGGCAGTTATACGACGGTGTTTATCTCTTTCGAAATAGCCATCTATGAAGTGTTTCGCCCTGGCAAGGTGTTTGCAGGGGGAGGGGAAGAACCTGATCCTTGCCACTCATGATGACGATTTCTTCCCACTCGGGTTGGTTCAAAGGGGGCGAGTCAGTTATAACAGCTCATCTTTAATGGGCAAACGGAAATTAAATTTGATCCATTTAAAAAGATTACCCGCCACCGCCCGAATAAGCAGAACCGGTGACTGAGCAAGTCAAGTCCGGATTATGTGGACCGTAGGTTCCCAATCTGTTTGGATGCGCGACTCACCTGGATTTCTTGTTTGTTTCTCGCGACATGTCTGAGATAAACAGTAAGGCAAAAGCTTTCTGTATAACAAAGTCATGGGTTTCTATTTCATGAATGTTTAATTGTTTTTTGCAATTTTTCATCCTAATAGGCTGTTTTTCATCACGCCAGTTTGTCATGAAACGTCCTATTTTCCTGCACTGAAGTATGCAATGCGGGAATAGTCATTACGCAACTGAAACCAGTGCTGTAATGATTTATTACGCAACGCTTTCTCATTACGCAACTGTTTTGAGTTGCGTAATGAATCATTATACAACATTTTTTCAGAAATTGTAAAATAATGATGAATGCATCTGATATAATTTGTGATACTCTCAAGTGGTCTTCTGCAAAATTGCAAAACATATTGTACGTAACTCGTTGCAGAACTCGATTTCTACAGCATTCATCGTAATTATCCTTCTCGGCAAGCCACGTATTATAAGAATTCATGCATGGGTAATCTTGCAAATATTCAAAAAAAAACCTTAAATTCGATTATTTTTCCCTGATGTAGAAATGTGTGGATCGAAGAAACAGGAATTGGTCAACAATACGAACAAAACAGGAGAATCGTTCTTCATTTAGTTTTGATACTACTTACCAATAACAATGAATATGAAAGACGGTAATATAAAATTTAGAATAGTCTTAGTCTTTTTAAAGTTCAATGTTTTATAACACCTTAAAATGACCAATTCAAAACGGCGTTATATTCAAGTTTTTGACAATGATTAAATTAAAATTAACTACTTCTATAAGAGATTTAATATTTTGTTAGTAGATTTTGACATCTAGAAATAATACACCATTTAAGCAGCTCTTCTATGAAGCCTAAGCTTTTTCTTCGTGTCATCGGTGAGGTTCACTTTTCTCCGTTTGCGCGCGATTTGCTGGGAAGCGGAGTGGTGTGTGGTTCTTTGTTTTTATTACACGTTTCTGTGGAGCGAGTGATGGAATCAAGGTCAATCGTGACCGGTTCACGTTGTACAGGTGCGAAAACATATTCGTGTTCAGTCAATGGATTACCAACTGGTGAGCTCATTTCATGCTTATGATTACACATTTATATCAAGGCAACGTTCCGTTTTTATATTTTTCGAACAAACTATGGATGGTTCATCACTACAAGTGTCGGCATAAACCCTTATTCTGCTTCACATAATTAAATTAATATATACCTGTTCTTCGTCATTTCAAAAAATTGCCTTTGATTAGTTCGACCTTTTAAGTATCGGTTAGCCAATCGGGAGCATCTCAAAGACTGCCTGACTCAACTGCCTCAGGGTCGGCTCGCTCATTTAAGTCTACCGCGAACAGGGAATCTTGGCACTAGAAATTCAGGAAAACTCAAGCACTTCACATAAAAAATCCAACCTTATTTCCTTCAACCGCTTGTATTTCTGATTTCTTCCCTTCTATTTCGCATCACTTCCTTCTCACGTTCTTATTGACTAATCTGACCTGTTCACCTTGGGGCCTCTTCTTCTTCCGGCTACCACCTGTCCACTACTTCCACTTGACTCGGTTACGGTCGACGGTATCCTCCTACTGCTTCTTCGCACTTCGGCCAAGTCTTGCCACGCTATCCTCGGGTTGGCTTGAGGCGGAAAGTCCAATCCCTTATTCATTTGGATTGAAGTGCAATTCTTACCAGTTCAGATCAATCGCGGAGTAGTAACCATTGACATGTACAGTCAGTCTATGCTCTAGAATAAATACACCATTTAAATTATACCCCAACATATTAGTATAATAGTATCATTAATGTTTCCTACCTATAGAACACAAAACGCCTTATTGAATCGATGTTGGGCTGCTAATTATTGACTCATTTCACCCCCCTGGTGTTTAGAGTACAATTGAAAAGTATGCTCTGTTCCATAGACACGTAGCGTCAGGAAGGAGAAGAAGAAAATCGGAATAGTACAAAACAAATTAAAAAAATAATAAAATAGACGTGAGAAAGGTCGAAAATGCCTACTAGGAGAAAATCAAAATTTTTAGGGGAAAAACACCCCCTGTATCATTGCATCATTATTATCATTCATATATAACCGAAAAATTGAACTTTTGGGTCAAAATAGACACCGGGTAACAGAGCAGCCATTCCATGATCTAGTGGGACACCGAATTCCGTGAAAATTTGCTATTTTGTTCCTTATCCGAAATAAGGATAAACGTATTTTTGGATTTTTTTCGGTTATTGTTACCATTTCCGAAATACGGTGACCAGAAAAATCGCTATTTTGCAATTTTTTTTTATTTTTTTGGGAATTATAACTTTTGAACCACTTGACCGATTTTCAATTTTCTTGGACAAAATAAAAGTTAAAGATTTTGACTTTTAAAGAAAAATATAAAATTTCACACTATTTCGGAAATGATCACCCTAATCAAAAAATCCAAAAACACCTGTATCCTTATTTCGGGTAAGGAACAAAATAGCAAATTTTCACGGAATTCGCTGACCCACTAGATCGGTTTTTCATGGAACGGCTGAGAGTAGAGGTGGCGATTTGAAATAAAAGAAACATAAACTAAAATACAAAATTCATTTAAAATATTCAATGTTCTATGCAATGGTTATGATGCGAAATCACAAATTTATGATAAAGTGGTCAATTTGTATCTAAACATCTGTGTCAAGCTAATGGGAACGCATTTTAGAGAACTATAATGTTTGATCTCTTCTTTTCGGGATGGTCTGGGGGTGTTTTTCATGGAGTGGAGTAGGAAGCCTCGTGAAAACCGACGCAATAATGACGGCAGATTCCTACATCAACATCTTGCGGGAAAATCTGGAGGTTTCTCTGATCCAGACGGGCCTTGAAGAGAAATTCATATTTCTCTAGAACAATGACCCGAAGCATACTGGAAAGAAGACCAAGTCTTTCTTCCGGTCTTGTCGGATTAAACCGCTGGAATGGCCTCCACAAAGACCAGACCTCATCTCCATCGAAAATTTGTGGACGATTCTCGATGCCAGGGTTGACAAAACTGGTGTTACCAACAAAAATAATTATTTTGAAGCCTGGGAACGCGCCTGGGAAGAACTAGAACCACAACACCCACATAACCTGGTGAAAAGCATGCCGAAGCGCCTCCAGCAAGTCGTTAAGGCCAAAGGAGGACACATTAACTATTAAATTGCTTTTTATTTTTCTTAAATCATCTTTTCTGGGGTCAAGAAGGAAGTAGGCACTTTATTTTGTCACTATTTTTTTTCAATACAAATTGATTCTCTTTTTCTTTAAGTAAAACTCGTTTTTTACCAAATTTTCGTAAGTGCAACTTTAAAAGAATATCAAAACTAAAATATCAAAAAAGATTTAAGTGTGTTAACTTTAATTTGAACCAAATCAATGAGAGAAATTCTTAAACTGGTAAGGTGGGCACTTTATTTTGCCTATCAGTGTATTAATTTATAATATTGAATATCAGATCTTAATGATTTATAAAAATTCAAATGATTGTCATTGAAAATAAATGAAGATAACTTGAAATATCCCGAAAAATTGCCCTTTTCTACCCGATTTGACCCAGTGACCCATACCCGCCATAGGAATATTCCCGAATTTCTCTGGCCGCTTCAAGAAACTAGATATGGTACCAGTATACTGACCAAACAAAAATATTTGAACCCGATAAGTATTCGCTGAACGGTGAGAGTTTGAGTATTTTTGCTTTCACTCAGGTTTATACGGGTTAAAACTTGTTGAAATTTTTTCTAACATCGGCATTTCGTTTTTCGAAAAAAAAAAAACAAATTCAATAATCATCGATACATTGCAGAATATTTCCATCAAAAACTAAAACAAAATCTTGGAAAATTATTCTCTTAAATCCAATGATTGGAAAATACCGAACACTTTTGTTTTTTTGAAAAATACTTCAGAGCGGTTCCACGCCGTTTCGCAAACCCGATTATTTTTGTATTTTTTGAATCGCCTGAAAATTTGCATACAGATTCTTTATGACCAAAAATGCCATTATGCACTTTCAGACCGCCATTTTGAACCTCGCCTTATTTTTGAGAAGGGCGTATCGGAAAATGCATGGCAAATCTTTAAAAAACTGTAACTCGAAAACGGTTTGTCCGATCGATTTGAGATCTTCTACAAAGTTGTAGGTATTGCTTGGGACTATATGGAGAAAAATATGCACGGTAAAAAAAAATACAGATTATTTTTTATTTCAAAAACAAAATTTTAAAATCGATTTTCGTATTTTTTCTGTACTATCAAATAAACACATAAAAAAATATTGTTTTCCTCTATTTCGATTTTTTTCAAAATTTGTAATATTTTATAAAAATATAACTTTTTTGTCCATAATTCTTGTAATAAATCACATAAGTTGTCCCCTAAAACATGTCCAAAAATAATAAAAATCACAGATGCATTTTCATAGAAAACCGATTTTAATTTTTTCTATTAAAAAAATCTGTCATTATTTTTTACCGCGCATATTTTTTTCCAAATAGTCCTAAACAATACCTACAACAACCGCAAAATATATCCAAAAATTAAAAACATCAATGTTGCGGTTTTTAAGAACTATTAGCTTCAAATTGTCATTTGAAAATATCGTTTATATTTTTTACCGTGCACTCTTTTTTCAATACTTAAGCACAAATGTTTTGATCTAACAATAAACGATTTTGCTACGATTCGCTCAACCAAATTTTTTTTTCTGGAATGGAGAAACACGAAATATGCTTGAAAAGGGCCTATTTTTCTTTTTTTTTGTTTGAAAATTTTATATAAATATGAGTATATCTCGAAATTGATGCAACCTAGAAAAAATTTACCTAAGTACTTTTCGATTGCAATTTTTCTGTACTTTCAAATAATCACATAAAAATTATTGTTTTCCTCTATTTCGATTTGTTTTCAAAATCTGTAATTTTTTAAAAAATCATAACTTGTTTTTACCGTGCATATTTTTCTCCATATAGTCCCAAGCAATACCTACAACTTTGTAGAAGATCTCAAATCAATCGGACAAACCGTTTTCGAGTTACAGTTTTTTAAAGATTTGCTATACATTTTTCGATACGCCCTTCTCAAAAATAAGGCGAGGTTCAAAATGGTGGTCTGAAGGTGTAAAGTGGCATTTTTGGTCATAAAGAATCTGTATGTAAATTTACAGGCGATTCAAAAAATTCAAAAAATAAATTTAAAAAAAATTTGTCATGTTCGGTGGAATTGCTCTTCATATAAATGATCGAGGTTCGTTTTTAATTTGAACATTTATTCACCCTACCGCCATGGTTTTGGTTACCTCTATAGATGTTTTGATCTTGCTTTTCTCTTAAAAATTGTTCACATTTACAATAGTCAAACAAAAAAAAAAAAAATGGGAGTGAATTACTAGGATTTCCTGGAGAACACTTTAGTCAAATAAAATGTTATAGGCTTCTAGATAAAAAAAAAACCGAATTGATATTGGTTTCTCATTCGCATTTTTTTAAACCCTTTTTTGCCAACTTAAATATTTGAAACTTATGGAATGTTTTGAAATGTAATTAATCTCATTTGTTAATAATTTTGAAATTTATGAACATTATTAGGTAGGGTAGGTGTACCAGTTATGGCCATAGTGGTTCCTTATTTCGCCATACGTGATATCTTGAATGCCTTCACATTTTGAAAAATCTTTTGTGTTTTAGCAGTAAGATAAAGGATAAATCTTGATGTTAAAACATTCAGAAAGATTAAACATGCAAAAGTTATCCATATTTTGCATATGGCCAAATAGGGAACCACTATGGCCATAACTGGTACACTTTCCCTAATCATTACTTTTGAATTAGTTGCAAATTATTTGAATACAGTTATGTCCCGATTTTATCAGCCCCATGCTGCATTTAGGGTTGACAAAATCGGGAAAGAGCTAAAATCGGGATAAAATGTTTCTACTGGTTTCAAATTTTATTTAAACATTATTTTTTACTTCCATTTGTATGTACCGTAATCCAAGGTAACATTGATAAGTTTCTTGGATAATTATGAAGAATTTCAAATTTTAAAAATTAGATCTTTAGATGATTGTATAGACGTGGCCAAGGTCTTAATTGACTTTATGCACCCAATATTGCCAGTATAGATGTTTTCAGTCTAATTGAAACACATATAAATTTTAAGCTGACAAAATCGGGAATAAAAGAATGCTTAAATCGGGGGTAGACAAAATCAAAGGGTCATTACTGTATGAAAATGTATCAAATTATGCTGACTGCCATAATAACATAATAACTGTTGATTTTTAAATCAAGGTTTGTATTATTCATGTAAGTTTATAAAACGTGATCTGTGAACATCATTTCATCATATTCATATTCTGTAACATAAGTCAGTTATATTATACAGTGGCCGAAATTCCTATAAGCGCACACGCATTTTTCAACATTTGCGACTAGTTACTACATAGAACATTGACGATCTGTTACTAAAATGATATTTACTATATTTCCACTTGGTTGTATGAAAGACAGTCAAAATTAATAATTTTTCGATTTTGTGAAATAAAAATATCATTTTTTGGCCAGGAAATTCCTATAAGCGCACAGTGTCCAAGCTAACGCCATTTGTGTTTGCTTCACTCACACTACAAAAACTTGTCATTTTCTTTTGCTGCCGATGTAAACGGATGCGTGCGGAAAGTTTTGCGATTCGTGCACAGTGTTGTTTGTTGACAGTTTTCAAGATGCCGAAAGGAAAGTTCTTGGACGAAACGGAGCGAAGATTAATCCTTGAATTGAAGGATGTTGGCCAAAGTAACCGTGCAATCGCCAAGAGGATCGGTATTGGAGAGACGGTCGTGCGAAATTTCCTGAAGAAAGGTGAGAATTACGGCATCCGGAAGAAAAACAAGGGCAACTCCAAGATCACCAACCGTGAGAGGAACCGAATTATCCAGCTTGGAGAAGTCGGGGAGCTGGATTCATCCGGTATTAAGAAGGAATTGGGTCTTTCCATCACAACAAGGCGAGTATCTCAAATACTACGTGGATCTGGACACATGGTGTACACGAAAAAGGCCAAAAAACCCAACTTTACTCCGAGGCATGTTCAGGCAAGACTGGATTTTGCCAGAAACCATATGTCTTGGAAGCGGGAATGGAACAACGTGATTTTTTCCGACGAGAAGAAGTTTAATCTTGATGGTCCTGACTGCTGCGCGTATTATTGGCACGATCTTCGGAAGGATCCGCAAGTGAAGCTGAGCAGAAATTTCGGTGGAGGAAGTTTGATGGTCTGGGCTGCATTTTCACGTAGAGGTAAAACCCCGATTGCAACAATTACTACCAGAATGAAGTCCGAAAACTATGTTGAGCTTCTGGACAGTGTTTTGATCCCATTTACGGAGGATGTGATGGAAAACGAATTTGTTTTTCAACAAGATAACGCTGCGATCCATGTCAGCAAGGCCTCCAAACAATGGTTTTTGGAGCGGGACATCCCAGTTACGGATTGGCCAGCGCGGAGTCCGGACCTAAACCCAATCGAAAATCTTTGGGGAATCCTCGCAAGACGGGTTTACAGTGGAGGACGGCAGTTCGGATCAGTTCGAGAGCTGGAAGCAGCTGTTAGAGAGGAGTGGCGTAAAATTCCTTTGACAATGCTGCAGAACCTCGTCGATTCAATGCCGAAACGAATTTATGAAACAATTCTGAAAAATGGTAAACAAACCAAGTATTAAAGTTGTTGTGTTCTTGTGATATGATTTTTTATGATCTGAAAATAAAGGTGCGCTTATAAGAATTTCCATACTCAAATCCCGTTTTTTCCTCTTCATTCCAAACTGTTTGAAAGAAAAGTCTTAGTAGTTGGTAGAAATATCATATTATCAGAATACCTAAAAGCAGAGATGATTTATTGAAGTATTGGACTTTCATACTACATGTGCCGGTGAAAAATGGTCATGCGCTTATAGGAATTTCGGGCAAACTCGATGGATTTTGCGGTCCCTTCAAATTTCCATACGTCGTGCTCTTCATAAGTCGATATTTCCATAAGTCTAAGTATATCTCCACTAGTAGATGTTTCGCAAGAAGTAAATTTCTCTCCATGGCTCGATATCTATTGAAAAATGCTTCTTATTCGGACTAATTCCCTTTTTGAAGGTGAATAAATACTTGCAGGATGCAAGGAAAGTTCAAAAACATAAAATTATTGATTGTCAATAAAAATAACATGATTGATTATTTTGGAAAAAAAGATATAGTTTTTAAAATAATATCAACAAAAAAACCTTTTTTCTACAGAAGTGATCATAAAACATTTGGAAATACAGAAGAAAAGCCCCTCGATATATGGTAGACAGACTAGGTTGGAATAAGTTACGATCGTCTAAACTGATGGCCAGGCATGCTGAGTGCAGGATGTGTGATTCAGAAATAGTTACAAAAACTAATGGTTACTATTCTGCTAAACAATTGAAACAAATAACACCAATTCTTATCGTTCTGTTTTGCTTCACTACTTTCGGAGAAACTACCGTTTCCTAAATCTGAGCTAAACCTGGAAGGGAAAAACTGATATGAAATGTCTGTATGTCAAGGTGAGCCGAGATTTTTCTGTCACGAATTGTCACTGTGAGCCGGGATCTTGAATACAAACATAATAAAACGCGTATTTGATCGAAACATTGTTTTTGTATTTCATCAAATGTGAGAAAAATAGAATGAGAATCAATTCATTTACAAACGTTATGTCACAAGAACACTTTTTATTCTAATAAAGTATTGAAGTGCGCTTTCGTTTAACTGTTTCCAATAAAAATGGAAATTAAATGAATAGATAACTACGGCCATTTTTCCATGTTTGTCCGGAATGCTCAAAGGTACACAACAAAACAATACTAGTGATTTTCACTAAGCCTGCCTTGATTGTCGTTGGCAAGCTGGAGTTAACTTGTACAGTCGCCTCTCCACATCTCGATATCGAAGGGGCCATCGAGATAGGGAGAGATCGAGACATAGAACATATTTTTAATGAATACTAGATTGAAAACCGATCCGTTGTTAGGAAAATAGGAATAATAATAAACAAGTAGACGTCATTTCATGCTCCTCAATCTTGGTTAATCACGAAAATCTGGTCTAGTATCCTTTGATGAAGTGATTATCGACATACGGAGAGAAAATCGAGAATGAAAAATCAGCAAAACCACATCGAGATATGGAGATATCGAGATAAGGAGGATATAGAGATATGGAGAGCAAATTTATATGCAGAATGAAAGGACCGAGGAAATCATCGACATAAGGAGAGATATCGAGATGTAGAACATCGAGATTTTGAGAGTCGACTGTAGTTTGAAAAAGCGTTGTTTCATGTTTCGTGTGTAATATCAGGGCCCCCTCCCAGAGCTAAACTATCCATGTTCAAGTAATAAAGATTATGAAACTCAATAGGAAAAAGCTTGAAAGATAATTAAAACAGAACCTGAAATATTTTGTTGTTTTTCTCCTTTTTAAACTTTTTTTAGAATTTTTGAAAGAAATTCGCTATCCCCCTGATAGTTGCTCGCTCCAAGCGGGCCGCGACTCTCAGTTTGGGAAACTATGATCTGGACCATCATCAGCGTCGTCGTAGTTGTCGTTCCCGGTTGATGCTCCAGCGATGTCACAGCCGTTGGTATTACTCTAAATGTCCACCTCTTAACCCATCCCTTCAGCATCCCAGGTGGGGCAGCTGCCGATCCGACCGGAACAATTCACTTCGTTCGTTCCGTGAGGGCCATTTTCGGAATGTCCGTGGCAAATTTGAATCATTTGAATGCGTTTTATGGAGGGAGGAAATTGGGCGAGATTAGAACCATTTGTGTGCTTTTGAGCGCTAATCTGAGATGATTATTAGTTTTTGATTCGGTTATGTCGATGGTGGTTGGGGTCCGATAGATTTGGCTCACGGTTTCGCGCATGTTTTCGTCGCCGGAGATTTTTTTTCCTGTTTTGGAGCGTCTTGCTGGGTAGTGCTTTGTGAAGCCCAAGGAGGACAGTTCGGTTTTGCGTCGTCCGATAGATTTAGCTCACGGTTTCGCGCGTGTTTTCGTCGCTGGAGATTTTTTTTTACGCGTATCGTTGTTTTATACAATCCGATGACCCTGGAGGGATCGGTTTTGCTTTTTACTGGTTATTGAGCAAAAATATTACTGCACAATCGACAAGCATTTCGCGAAATACTATTTATACTATAAATAAGCTATTGTTTTCTCTTTTGATTGCCGGCATTCAACAGATTAATTTGAAAACGCTTAAGCAACAAATATTTATGGTCTATCGCCAGCTTTCTAGGCGAATCCTGACAATTTAACTTCCCCAACCTCCAACTCCGTAGCACTTATGAGGGTGTCGCTGAGTCGGTGGCCTCTCATTAAGTAAGTGCTACATCAACATTTCCTTCCCCTATCCCAAGTTACGGTAAAGATGGGCGTGGCCGGGAATAGCGATATTCATGCTTTTAGTTTTCTTGTTTATGATTTGAACAAGGTATACTCCCCTGCCTTGTTCTTGAAAGTAGTCAGGATGAGATTATTAAAAAGAAACATGAATGTTGCTAGTATCCAATCTACGAAGTATACCGTAACTACGCTAACGCTAACGCTAACGGTTATGTCGATGGTGGTTGGTGAATCGTTGTTTCATATGTATTTTCTTAGAGTGTTCTTCTCTTTGTAAGATTCTACTTACATTAATCAATGTTTGATCTTCAATGTCATATACCAGATTTTCTGGTATGTTCAGGCATACTTTTGGAAATTTGTAATCAGAAGGCACAGTGTTTATTTGATTAACAAATTGAGACATAAGTTAGCAAAAAAAAAAGTATCAGTTGTAGTGAGATTCTACTATAGGCACAATGTAGTTTAAATGTTAATCGAAATTCTCTATTTCAATTTTTTCTAGAACAAAATCTAGCTGTTAAACAATAGTAATTGGATAAATAGTTCCTGACTATCAAATCAAACAATATTTTGAAACTATTTATAGCAAAACAGCCGTATAAAGCCACTTGTACAACTAACACCGACCCAACAAACTGCAGAATAATTTTTACATCAAAATTTCATCGAACTCGTTTTTACTTTTCAACGATCATATTTTTATCAATGAATGTAGTTGAATTCTTGTACTTACCAAATTTGTAAATGCGTTTGTATTACGCAGCAATCAAATGATTTCCCAGCTTGTGCTCACTTTGCATTAAAATATCGGAAAAGATTCGAATCACAGTTCCCCAGCAGACTTACCTAGAAAGAGAAAAGAAAGGAAATCAATCAAACATTTATCGCAAAATGGACCGCTGAATTTATCATATTTGATGAATTTTACTACCAATAACCGTTATAAATTTATATCGGCCCATAACGCACGCGAGAAAAAAAAATGTCACATTAAATATTAAACCCAGAGCATGTCATGAGGGGCAGTGTTTGCGCAATCGATCAATCGTCTATAAATCGTCCGGTTCGTCGGTCAAATGGAATGAATATCAGCAGCAGCAGTTTCCTGTCGGCAAACACACGCGTCCGCAGCAAAAAAGATTCATCTTTATCCTCTGAAGATATTGGGTGGTGACAGGAAAGGATAGATTCAAGGAAATTTTACTCCAAGTGTTTGCGAAATAACCCATTTCAAAATTTTATTTATAGCTGGTCCTTTTGGGCGATAAGAGGGTTTCGTGTTTTATGCGTTGGGTTTTTGATTGTGGATTTGGTAGCTTCTCGAGAACCAGGAAGATTTTTGTGTCCCTTCAATACTTGTGATTGAATATATCTGCATCGTTTCGAAATTTATAGTAAATGGCAATTTTGTGGTATACTCAGAGTGGTTTATTGTAATTCAATTTTTATTTTTGTGATTGCAGTTACGTTATATTGAAGA
The DNA here is from genome assembly GCF_002204515.2 of Aedes aegypti. Taxonomy (NCBI): domain Eukaryota; kingdom Metazoa; phylum Arthropoda; class Insecta; order Diptera; family Culicidae; genus Aedes; species Aedes aegypti. The sequence continues at coordinate 462,209,087 of NC_035108.1, forward strand.
ATACTTTTTTTTTTATTTTTCAATTCTTGATAATAAATCTACGAGCTGTTCAGTGGAATACCTATAAGTAAATGAAAAAAGAACAACGAATTTAGTACTACACCATTTAATTCCACTATAGTTCAAATCTCTTGACAGATACGCGTATTTCGACCTCAACTGTAAGGCCGTCTTCAGTGTCGTGTACTAGACTCGATTCGAAGTCGTGTAAAGGTAGCAATATGGAGCAGATCTGTCGTTTTTTTCCTTCATAGTTAATCAGGTTGATCTCAAAATGCGAATTTGGTTCAATTTAATTTATATGTTTAGTATTAAGTCCATTTGACTGCTTGGACGATTCTTCATTGGTAAAAGTCTGAAGATTCGGTTGATTGCTGTTCGAATGAGCAGCAATTTTGCCATGGCCAGTTTAAGTCTCGAGATTGACCTGAGTTCTTTATTGCACATGAATGTTGGATTATACAACGATATCGAACAGATGCTCTGGATTCTCTGAGATAAATTTCACTAGCATATCTTCCAGGGATAATTTTTTGACTAATTCAGGCATACTCCAATGAGTTTTTCGAAGTATTTCTCCAGTTATTCTGAGGAATTTTTCTTGGGATTATTGTAGAGTTTCCTTCATGAAAATTTTGAATGATTCCTCCGTGTACTCCGTAGTTAGAAAGTCCACCAGGAATACTTCTTTTTTCAACAATTCCACTATGTATTCGTCTAAAAGCCTACTAACATTTTCTTAAAAGATTTCTCAAAATAAAAACCCGCTATGAATTGTTTTGGAGATAGTGCCAATGATTTTTTTCAGGAATTCCTCGGGGATGGAAACCAACAACTACTGCAAGATCATAAGAATTTCTTCCAGAACATCACAATTTTACTAGAGATTTATCAAGGATTTTTTTAGACACTTCTCCAAAGTACTCTAAATATTTCTTCGAAAGCTCGCACTGATTGTTTCAAAGCATTCTTCTACTTTCTTTACGTTCCAAAAGAGACAGAGGCTGCTTCTCAGCTTCTCAGATTCTCAGCTCTCCAAGGTTATTACGAGCGTTGTCGCCTGAGGGCATTTATTTTTTCAAATAGCGCCTTGATAAGGAGTATATCGTAAAGTTTTCGCAAACATTCGAAACGGTATATCTGAGAAAATAGTTAAGTTTTTTAAACCTTTTCCATACAAATCTTCATTACATCATCAGGTATAGACGAAACTTGATTTTTTTTTGAAAAATATGCAGTCTTAACCCGTATCGGCCCAGCAAATGAAAAACAAGTTCATGGGTTATATTTATTAAACCTTCGTAAAACCGGCCCAGAAAAGTCAACTTTATTTTACTTCCTAAATGGAAAATTTGGATATTAAACATGCCAGCTTAGACCTTATCGAATAAGATTACCCAGGTAACCAATAAGCATTTGAACAAGCAGCCCAGCAGACTTCTTACAGTATTTGAGCTGCTTCATGTCCTATCAAAGCAGTTTGATAGCTTAGCCGTCTCAAATAAGCAAACGCACTGCTCTTTAAAATCACTCTGTTGTTAAAAAGCACATTCAATGCAAGAGATGTTTTTCGTTTTGAGCAACCGAAATGCTTGTTAGTTGCTTTATGACTGCCAAGAAAGAAGAGGCAAGACTATATGTTACGATTTGGAAAAGCGTTTTGTCTCTCTCATACCCTCTCATATCTCTCGCTTGTGTATGCCGTTTCTGGTCATCGCATACATTTATTTCCATCAAATTTGGAAGAAAATTTTAAAAACAAGCTTGAATGTTGTGACAAAAACCAACTCATGTATTTGTTTTTAATTATGAATCGTGGTTTACGGCCAACCAGCCGAGTGGAAGTTTAACAACTACCGAAAAGCTAAACATTACATATAATTTGCAATTGGATTAGATGGACAAATTGATGTGAAGATTTGCGAAAAAGTTACACGTCTTCTCAGTGAGAATCGAACTCACGACTCCCCGATCTCTAGTTGGGGCGCGTTAACCACTACGCCATGAGAGGACTCATGAACGCAGAAGTTAACCTGAATTCGATTATTGAGCTGAAATCGAATTCAGGTTAACTTCTGCGTTCATGAGTCCTCTCATGGCGTAGTGGTTAACGCGCCCCAACTAGAGATCGGGGAGTCGTGAGTTCGATTCTCACTGAGAAGACGTGTAACTTTTTCGCAAATCTTCACATCAATTTGTCCATCTAATCCAATTGCAAATTATATGTAATGTTTAGCTTTTCGGTAGTTGTTAAACTCATGTATTGTTTGTACCTTCCAGACTCCCATTTTGCTAGCAGATGTACGTTGGTTGTACAAGCGAACCAAATTTAAACGAATTAAAATCCACTCTCTTACTCTGCACAGATGAAATCCTCTCCACTTTGCATAAATGAATTGAGCATATGCTATCAAATAATACGACATTAACGAACCTAAATATGCTAGCTTAAGAAGGGCACAAATTCATCGCTCGACAATCAATCCTCTGTAGCATCGTCTGCAGCGCGGAGTATTTACCAATCGTCCGGTCCTCCTTACGAATCGCAATCTGGGATGTGAGCAAAAAAAGCATCATAACAACAAAAAGCTTCAATGACAGAAAGGCGATATGAGAGGAAGAGATAAGAGAATGTCAAAATTTTGTTTTTGTTCTGCTCTCCACCATGGCGTTACTCTTTTTTGACAGCCAAGTACAACGTTCCTGAAGGAGTAGCATTGAAGCAGCCCGTTATTTCGCCAAAACCTGCATTGGGGAAGCACTAATGACAGCTATAGGCTTGATGAGCATTTAATGCTTTGCCGTGCCAACACATATAATGATGGATAAATGCTATTTTAAATGCTGAATGGTTACTTGGGTAATATCCATTAAATTTAATAATAAAGCTATTTAAAACAATAACTTTGCTTAAAAAAGTGTGGTGCATCAGTACCCATAGTGGAGGGTCCCATAAGAAATCAATGGTTTACGCCACTAAAGAAACCATTCTTAAAACATACCTCCACTAAAGGAACAGTGTTCCTATTATTGGTGCAAGACTTTTTACAGGGAAATTTCAAATAAAACGTGATTTTTATGCATTTGAATGTTAGAAGTGAAATCTATCGATTAATATGTTAACATCACATATTTCTTACTTTTATCACCATGTTTTAGCAGTTTTCCCTTAGGTGCACCACTAATGGTACGTTTGCCCTATATGAGAACTTTTCAAGGAAATTT